>NW_027521683.1:108330-252968 GCF_052094955.1 Ictidomys tridecemlineatus | reverse complement strand
AGAGCAGAGCTTGAAGCCTGGGTGTAGAAAGACTAATACAGAACGCAGAGTTTGGAGACTGGGTTGCAGTCGCTACAGTGAGAAGAGTTTGGAAACTGCAGTACAGAAGGACTGTTACAGAGAGTAGAGTTTGGAGACTAGGGTGGAGAAGGACTTTTGGAGAGATCAGATGTTGGAGTCTTGGGTGCAGAAGGACTGTTGTAGAGAGGAGGTTGGAAACTGGTGTGCAGAAGAACTGTTGCAAAGAGGAGAGGTTCGAGATTGGGGTGCAGAGACTGTTGCAGAGAGCAGAGGTTAGAGACTTGAGTGCAGAAGGACTTATACAGAAAGTAGAGGTTGGAGACTGCGGTGCAGAAGTACCGTTACAGAGAGTAGAGGTTGGAGACTGGGGTGCAGAATAAGTGTTGTAGAAAAAAGAGGTTGGAGACTAGGGAGCAGAAGGACCATTGCAGAAAGCAGAGTTTGGAGACTGGGTTTCAAAGGATCTTATAGAGAGCAGAGGTTTGAGTCTGAGGTGCAGAAGAATGTTACAGAGAGCAATATTTGGAGACTGGGGTTCAGAAAAACTGATACAGAAAGCAGAGTTTGGGGACTGGAGTGCAGAAGGATCATTACAGAGAGCAGAGGTTTGAGACTGCAGTACAGAATATCTGTTGCAAGGAGAAGGTTTTGGAGACTGGGTTGCAGAAGGAGTGTTGCAGAGAGCAAGGTTGAAGACTGGGGTACAGAAGGGCTATTGCAGAGAGAAGAGGTTGCAGAGTGAGGTGCAGAAAGACTGTAACTGAGAGCAGAGTTTGGAGACTGTAGTGCAGAAGGACTGATACAGAAAGGAGTGGTTGGAGACTGGGGTGAAGAAGGACCCTTACAGAGAACAGAGGTTGAAGACTGTGGTACAGAAGAAGTGATTTGGAGAACAGATTTTGGAGACTGGGGTGTAGAAGGACCGTTGCACATTGCAGAGGTTGGAGATTTGGGTGTAGAAGGCCTGTTAAAGAGAGAAAAGGTTGGAGACTGGGGTGCACAAGGACGGTTACAATGAGCAGAGTTTGGAGACTGGGTAGTAGAAGGATCTTACAGAGAGCAGAGGTTTAAGACTGACGTTCAGAAGGAGTGTTACATAAAACAGAGTTAGGAGACTGGGGTGCAGAAGGATCGTTGCAGAGAGCAGAGTATTCAGACTGAGGTGCAGAAGGACTATTGCAGACAGCTGATGTTCGAGACTGGGCTGCAGAAAGACTGTTGCAGAGAGAAGAGGTTGGAGACTTTGGTGCAGAATGATCATTCCAGAGAGCAGAGATTGTAGACTGGGGTGCAGAACGCCTGTTACAGATTGCAGAATTTGGAGACAGGGTGAAGTAAGACTGTTACAGAGAGAAGAGTTTGGGGATTGGGTTGCAGAAGGAACTTACAAACAGCAGAGGTTAAAAACTGAGATTCATAAGGACTGTTACAGAGAGCAGAGGTTGGAGACTTGAGTGCAGAAGGACTGATACAGAAAGCAGAGTTTGGAGTCTGGGGTGCAAGAGGACAGTTACAGAGACCAGAGGTTGGAGACTGCAGTACAGAAGGACTACTACACAGAGCAGAGGTTGGAGAGTGGGGTGCAGAAGAACAGTTACAAAGAGCACAGTTTTGAGACTGGGGTGAACAAGAAATGTTGCAGAGAGCAGAGGTTGGAGACTGGGGTGCAGAAGGTTTCTTGCAGAGAGCAGATTTTAGAGACTGGGGTGCAGAGGGACCCTTACAGAGAACAGAGGTTGGATACTGCGGTACAGGAGGACTTTTACAGGGATCAGAGGTTGGAGACTGGGGTGCAGAATAACTGTTGTAGAGAACAGAGTTTAGAGAGTGAGGTGCAGATGGACCATTGCAGATAGCAGAGGTTGGAGACTGGGTTTCAGAAGGATCATACAGAGAGCAGAGTTTGAACACTGAGGTGCAGAAGGTCTGTTGCAAAGAGCAGAGGTTGGAGATTGGGGCGCAGTAGGACTCTTGCAGAAAGAAGAGGTTGGAGTCTGAGGTGCCGAAGGACTGTTAAAAAGAGCAGAGTTTAGAGACCGGGGTGCAGAAGGACTGATTCAGAAAGCAGAGTTTGGAGACTGGGGTGCAGAAAAACCGTTACACAGAGCAGAGGTTTGAGACTGAAGTACAGAAGGACGGTAACAGAGAGCAAAGGATGGAGACTGGGGTGGAAAAAGACTGTTGTAGAGAATAGATTTTGGAGACTGGGGTGCAGACGGACTGTTGCAGAGAGCAGAGGGTGCAGAGTGAGGTGCAGAAGGACTGTTACAGAGAGCAGTGTTTGGAGACTGTGGTGCAGAAGGACTGATACAGAAAGCAGAGGTTGGAGAATGGAGTGCAGAACGAACCTTATAGAGAACAGAGTTTGAAGACTGCAGTACAGAAGAACTGATGTAGAGAACAAGGTTGGAGACTGGGATGCAGAGGGATCATTGCAGAGAGTAGACATTGGAGACTGGGCTACCGAAGGATTTTTGCAGAGAGCAGACGTTAAAGACTGGGGTGCAGAAGGATTTTACAGAGAGCAAAGTATGGAGACTGAGGAGTAGAAGGACTGTTTCAGAGAGCAGATGTTGGAGACTGGGGTGCAGAAGGACTGTGCAGAGAGCAGAGGTTGGAGACTGGGATGCAGACAGACTGTTACAGAGAGCAGAGGAAGAAGCCTGGGGTGTAGAACGACAGATACTGAAAGTAGAGTTGGAAGACTGGGATGCAGAAGGACCGTTACAGAGTATAGAGGTTGGAGACTGTGTAATAGAAGGACTGTTAAAGAGAGCAGAGGTTGGAGACAGGTGTGCAGAAGGATATTACAGAGAGCAGAGGTTGGAGACTGTGGTGCAATCGGACTGTTGCAGAGAGCAAAGGTTGGAGACTGTGGTGCAGAAGGATCATTGCAGAGAGAAAAGGTTGGAGACTGAGGTTCAGGAGGCCTGTTACAGAGAGCAGAGCTTGGAGACTGGGGTGCAGATGTCCTGTGACATAGAGCAGAGTTTGGAGACTGGGTGGCAGAAGGATCTTACAGAGAGCAGACGTTGTTGACTGAGGTGCTGAAGGACTGTTACAGAGAGCAGAGGTTGGAGACTGGGGTCCAGAAAGATCGTTGCAGAGAGCAGAGTTTTCAGAATGATGTTAAAAGGACTGTTGAAGAGAACAGAGGTTGGAGACTTGGGTGCAAAAGAATCGTTACAGAGAGCAGAGGGTGGAGACTGGGGGTGCCAAAGGACTGTTTCAGAGAGCAGAGGTTGAAGACTTGGGTTCAGAAGGACTGTTATGGAGAGAAGAGTTTGGAGACTGAGGTTCAGATGGACCTTTGCAGAGAGAAGAGGTTGGAGACTGAGGTGTAGAAGGATTGTTACAGAGAGCAGAGTTTTGAGAGTAGGGTGCAGAAAGACTGATACAGAAAGAGAGGTTGGATACTCTCCAACTTCTCTTTCTGTATACACCTTCGGGTGTAGAAGGACCCTTACAGAGAGCAGAGGTTGGAGACTGAGGTGCAGAAAGACTGTTGCAGTTAGCAGAGGTTTCAGACTGAGTTGCAGAAGTACTGTTACAGCGGGCAGAGTTTCGAGACTTTGGTGGAAAACGACTGATACAGAAAGCAGAGGTTGGATACTGGGGTTAATAAAGACACTTATGGAGAACAGAGGTTGGAGACTGCGGTACAGAAGGACTGTTACAGAGAGCAGAGGTTGGAGACTGGGGTGCAGAAGAACTTTTGTAGAGAACAGAGTTTGGAACTGGGTTGCAGGAGGATCTTTGGGGCGAGCAGAGTATGGAGACTGGGGTGTAGAAGGACTGTTGCAGAGAGCAGACTTTGGAGACTGGGGTGCAGAAGGATCGTTGCAGAGAGCAGATTTTGGAGACTGGGGTGTAGAAGGATCGTTAAAGAGAGCAGATTTTGGAGACTGTAATGCAGAAGGACTATTACAGAGAGCAGAGTTTGAAGAAGGGGGTGCAGTAGAACACTTACAGAGAGAACATGTTGGAGACGCATGTGCAGAAAAACTGTTGCAGAGAGCAAAGTTTGGAGACTGGGGTGCAGAAGGAGTGTTTCAGAGAGCAGAGAATGCAGACTGAAGTACAGAAAGACCCTTACAGACACCAGAGTTTGGAGACTGCGGTACAGAAGGACTGTTACAGAAAGCATAGGTTGGAGACAGGTGTTCAGAAAGATTTTACAGACAGCATAGGTTGGAGACTAGGGTGCATAAGGACTGTTGCGGAGAGCAGAGGTTGGAGACTGGGGTGCAGAAGGCCTGTTAGAGAGAGCAGTGCTTGGAGACTGAGGTGCAGAAGAATCGTTGCTGAGAGCAGAGTTTTCAGACTGAGATGCAGAAAGACTGTTAGAGAAAGCAGAGGTTGGAGACTGGGGTGCAGAAGCCCAGTTACAGAGAGCAGAGGTTTTAGACTAAGGTGGAGAAGGACTGCTGCAGAGAATAGAGGTTGGAGTCTGAGGTGCATAAGGAGTGTTACAGAGAACAGAAGTTGGAGACTGGGGTGCAGCAGGACTGATACAGAAAGCTGATCTTGATGACCGGGGTGCAGAAAAACTGATTCAGAGAGCAGAGGTTGGAGACTGAGGTGGGAAACGACTGTTGTAGAGAGAAGATATTAGAGACTGGGGTGCACAAGGACTGTTGCACAGAGCAGAGATTGTAGACTGGTGTGCAGAAGGGCTATTGCAGAGAGAAGAGGTTGCAGACTGAGGTGCAAAAGGACTGTTACAGAGAAGAGACTTTGGAGAATGTGGTTCTGATGGACTGATACTGAAACCACGGTTGAAGACTGGGGTGCAGAAGGACACTTACAGAGAACAGAGATGTGAGACTGTGGTACAGAAGGACTGTTACAGAGAACAGAAGTTGAAGACTGGGGTGCAGAATAATTGTTGTAGAGAACAGAGTTTGGAGACTGGGGTGCAGAAGGACCATAGCAAATAGCAGAGGTTGGAGACTGGGTTTCAGAAGGATTATACAGAGAGTAGAGTTTGGACACTGAGGTGCAGAAGCACTGTTGCAGAGAGCAAAGGTTGGCGACTGAGGTGCAGTAGGACTGTTGCAGTAAGCAGAGGTTAAAGTCTGAGGTTCAGAAGGACTGTTACAGAGAGCAGAGTTTAGAGATGGGGTGCAGAAGGACTGATACAGAAAGCAGATTTTGGATACTGGGGTGCACAAAACCATTACAGAGAGCACAGGTTGGAGACTACAGTACAGAAGGACGGTTACAGAGATAAATGATTGGAGACTGGCGTGGTAAACGACTGTGGCAGAGAGCAGATTTTGGAGACTGGGGTGCAGAAGGACTGTTGCAGCGAGCAGAGGTTTAAGACTGGGGTGCAGCAGGACTCTTGCAGAGAGCAGAGGTGGCAGAGTAAGGTGCAGAAGCACTGATACAGAGAGCAGAGTTTGGAGACTGTTGTGCAGAAAGACTGATACAGAAAGCAGAGGTTGGAGAATGGGTTGCAGAAGGACCATTACAGAGAGCAGAGTTTGGAGACTGATGTGCAGAAGGACTGTTACAGAGAGCAGAGGTTTGAGACTCTGTGGAGAATGAATGATGCAGAGTGCAGTGTTCAGAGACTGGGTTGCGAAAGGACTGTGGCAGAGAGCAGAGGTTTGAGACTGGGATGCAGAAGGGCTGTTACAGAGAGCAGAGGTTGGAGACTGGGGTGCAGAAGGACTGTTGCAAAGAGCAGAGGTTGGAGACTGGTGTGGAGAAGGACTGTTGTAGAGAGCAGATGTTGGAGACTGGGGTGCAGAATTACTCTTGCAGAGAGAAGAGGTTGGAAACTGGGGTGCAGTAGGACTATTGCAGAGAGCAGAGGTTGCAGACTAAGGTGCAGAAGGACTGTTAAAGTGAGAAGAGTATGGGTACTGTGGTTCAGAATGATTGTTACAGAGAGCAGATTTTGGACACTGGGGTGAAGAATTATCTTAAAGAGAGCAGAGGTTGGAGACTGGGGTGCAGAAGGAGCTTTGCAGAGAGCAGAGGTTGGAAATGAGGTACAAAAAGACTTTTATAGAGAGCAGAGGTTGGAGACTGGGGTGAAGAAGGACTGATACAGAGAGCAGAGTTTGGAGACTGCGGTACAGCCGGACTGTTACAGAGAGCAAAGTTTGCAGTCTGCGGTGCAGAAAGACTGTTTCAGAAAACAGAGTTTGGAGACTGGTGTGCAGAAGGACTGTTACAAAGAGCAGATTTTTGAGACTCGTGTTCAGAATTACTGTTACATAGAGTAGAGGTTGGAAACTGGGGTGTAGAAGGATCTTACAGCGAGTAGAGGTTGGAGACTAAGGTGCAGAAGGACTGTTGCAGAGAGCAGAGGTTGGAGACAGGGGTGTAGAATGATCGTTGCAGAGAGAAGAGTTTTGAGACTGAGATGCAGAATGCCTGTTAAAGAGAGCAGAGTTCGAAGAATGGGGTGCAGAAGGACTGTTATAGAGAGCAGAGTTAGGAGACTGGGTGGCAGAAGGATCTTCCAGAGAGCAGAGTTTGGAGACTGAGGTGCAGAAGGACTGTTACAGAGAGCAGTGGTTGAACACTGGGGTCAGAAGGATCGTGCAGAGAGCAGAGGTTTCAGACTGAGATGTAGAAGGACTGTGACAGAGAGCAGAGGTTGGAGACTGAGGTTCAGAAGGAGTGTTACAGGGAGCAGATTTTAAAGACTGTGTTGCAGAAGGATCTTACATAGAGCAGAGTTTGGAGATCGAGGTGTAAAGGATTGTTGCAGAGAGCAGATTTTTCAGACTAAGATGCAGAAGAACTGTTGCAGAGAGCAGATGTTTTAGACTGGGGTGCATAAGGACTGGTACAGAGAGCAGAGTTTGGAAACTGGCTTGCAGAAGGCCTGTTACAGAGAGGAGAGTTTTGAGACTATTTTGCAGAAGGACTGTTACAGAGAGCAGAGTATTTAGTCTTGGTTTCAGAAGGATCTTACAGACAGCAGAGGTTGGAGACTGAGGTGCAGAATAACTGTTGCAGAGAGCAGAATTTGGAGAATAGGTTACAGAAAGACTGTTGCAGAGAGTAGATGTTAAAGACTGTTTTTCAGAAGGACTGTTCCAAAGAGCAGAGGTTGGAGAATGGGGTGCAGAAGGACTTTTGCAAAGAGCAGAGGTTGGAGACTGAGGTTCAGAAGGACTGTTACAGAAAGCAGAGTTTGGAGACTGTTGTGAAGAGGACTGATAAAGAAAGTAGATGTTGGAGACTGGGGTGCAAAAGGACCTTTACAAAGGACCTTTACAAAGAGCAGAGTTATGAGACTTCGGTACAGAAGAACTGCTCCAGAGACCAGAGTTTGTATATTGTAGAGGAGAAGGACTGTTGCAGAGGACAGAGGTTGGAGACTGGGGTTCAGCTGGACCGTTGCAGAAAGTAGAGTTTGGAGACTAGGGTTCAGAAGTAATATTACAGAGAGCAGAGTTTAGAAACTGAAGTGCAGAAGGATCTTACAGAGAGCAGAGGTTGGATATTGATGTGCAGTTGGATTCTCACAGAGATCAGAGTTTGCAGAAGTACTGTTGTACAGAGTTTGCAGAAGTACTCACAGGGTGCAGAAGTATTGTTGAAGAGATCAGATGTTGGTAACTAGGATGCAGACGGACTGTTGCAGAGAGCAGAGGTTGGAGACTGGGGTGCAGAAGGACTGTTGCAGAGAGCAGAGTTTGGAGACTGAGGTGCAGAAGGACTGTTACATAGAGAAAAGGTTTGAGACTGTGCTGCCGAAGGACTCTTATAGAGAGCAGAGTTTGGAGACTGGGTTCCTGAAGAATCTTACAGTGAGCAGAGGTTGAAGACTGAGGTTCAGTTGGACTGTTACAGAGAGCAGTGTTTGGAGACTGGGGTGCAGAAGGATCTTGGAGAGCAGAGTTTAAAGGCTGAGGTGTAGAAGGACTGTTACAGAGAGCAGAGTTTAAAGGCTGAGGTGTAGAAGGACTGTTACAGAGAGCAGAGTTAAAAGACTGAGGTTCAGAAAGACTTTTACAGAAAGCAGACGTTGGAAATTGAGGTGCAGAAGGACCGTTACAGAGAGCAAAGTTTGTAGACTGCGGTATAAAAGGACTGTTACAGAGAGCAGAGATTGGAGACTGGGATCCAGAAGGACTGTTACAGAGAGCATAGGTTGCAGACTCAGCTGCAGAATGATCTTAGAGAGCAGAGGATTCAGACTGAGGTGCAGAAGGACTGTTACAGAGAGCAGAGGTTGAAGACTGTGGTTCAGAAAGACTGATACAGAAAGCAGAGGTTGGAGACTGGGGTGCAGAAAGACCTTTACAGAGAGCAGAGGTTGGAGACTGCATTACTTAAGTATGTTACAGAGAGCAGATATTGGAGACTGGGGAGCAGAAGTACTGTTGCAGAGGACAGATGATGGAGACTGGGGTGCCCCAGGACACTTGCAAAAAGCAAAGTTTGGAGCCTGGGGTGGAGAAGGAATGTTAGAGAGCGCAGAGTTTGGAAACTGGAGTGCAGAAAGATCTTACAGAGATCAGAGGTTGGAGACTCTGGTGGAGAAGGACTGTTGCAGAGATCAGACATAGGAGACTGGGGTCCAGAAGATTCATTGCAGAGAGGAGAGTTTGAAGACTGTGGTTCAGAAGGACTGTTGCAGAGAGCAGAGGTTGAAGCCTGGGATGCAGATGGTTCTTACAGAGAGCAGAGGTTGGAGACTCTGGTGCAAAAGGACTGTTGCAGAATGCAGAGGTTGGAGACTGGTGTTGAGAAGAATAGTTACAGAGTGAAGAGGTTAGAGACTGGGGTGGAGAAGGCCTGTTACAGTGAGCCGTGGTTGGAGACTGGGTTTCAGAGGTACTGTTACAGAGATTAGAGGTTGGAGACTGTTGTGCAGAAGGACTGAGACAGAGTGCAGAGTTAAAAAACTTGGTTGCAGAAGGATCTTACAAAGAGCAGAGTTTGGAGACTGAGGTGCAGAAAGACTGTTACACAGAGCAGAGGTTGGAGGCTGAGGTGCAGAAGGACTGTTACAGAGAGCAGAGTTTGGAGATTGAGATGCAGAAGGACTGCTACAGAGCAGAGGTTGCAAATTTGGGTGCAGAAAGACCAATACCAAGAGCAGAGATTGGAGACTGCGGTATAGAAAGACAGTAACAGAGAGCAGATTTTTAAGACTGAGGTGAAGAAGGACTATTACACAGTGCAGATGTTGGAGACTGTGGTGAAGAAGGACTCTTACAGTGAGCAGATATTGGGGACTGGGGTGGAAAAAGAAGGTTACAGAGAGCAGAGTTTGGAAAATGGGGAGCAGAAGGATCTTACAGAGAGCACAGGTTGGAGATTAATGTGCTGTAGGATTCTCACAGAGAGCAGAGTTTGGAGACTGGGGATCAGAATAACTAATAGAGAAAGCAGAGATTGGAGTTTGTGGTGAAGAAAGACGGTAACAGAGAGCAAAGGTTGGAGACTGCAGTACAGAAGGACTGTTAAAGAGAGCAGAGGTGGAGATTGGGGTGCAGAAGAACTGTTGCAGAGAGAAGATGTTGGTAACTAGGGTGCACAAGGACTGTTGCAGAGAGCAGAGGTTGGAGACTGAGGTGCAGTAGGAGTGTTGCAGAAGTAGAGGTTGGAATTTAAGGTGCAGACGGATTGTTACAGAAAGAAGAGGTTGGGGACTGTCGTGCTGAAAGACTGAAACAGAAAGCAGAGGTTGGAAATTGGGGTGTAGGAGGACCGTTACAGAGAGAAGAGTTTGGATTCTGCGGTACAGAATGACTGTTACAGAGAGCAGATCTCGGTAACTGTGGAGCAGAAGGACTGTTGCAGAGGACAGAGGTTGGAGACGGTGGTGGAGAAGGAATGTTACAGAGAGCAGAGTTTGGAATCTGGAGTGCAGAAGGATCTTACACCTAGCAGAGGTTGGAGACTTTGGTGCACACGGACTGTTGCAGAGAACATACGTTGGAGACTGGGGTCCAGAAATATCATTGCAGACAGCAGAGTTTGGAGACTTGGGTACAGAAGGACTGTTGGAGAGAGCAGATGTTAGAGACTGGGGTGTAGAAGGATTGTTTCAGAGAGCATATTTTAGAGACTGGGGTGCACATGAACTGTTACAGAGATCAGAGGTTGTAGACTAAGGTGCAGTAGGACAGATACACCGAGCACAGTTTTGAGACTGGTGTGCAGAAGGACTGTTACAGAGAGCAGAGTTTGGAGACTGAGGTGCAGAAGGACTGTTACAGAAAGCGGAGGTTGGAAATTGGGGTGTAGAAGGACCGTTACAGAGAGAAGAGTTTGGAGACTGCTGTACAGAATGACTGTTACAGAGAGCAGATCTCGGAGATTGGAGAGCAGAAGGACTGTTGCAGAGGACAGAGGTTGGAGACTGCGGTGGAGAAGAAATGTTACAGAGAGCAGAGTTTGGAAACTGGAGTGCAGAAGTATTTTACACATAGCAGAGGTTGGAGTCTATGGTGCACAAGGATTGTTGCAGAGAGCAGATGTTGGAGACTGGGGTCTAGAAGGATCGTTGCAAAGAGCAGAGTTTGGAAACTGGGGTGCAGAAGGACTGTTGCAGAGAGCAGATGTTGATGACTGGGGTTCAGAAGGACTGTTGCAGAGAGCATATTTTAGAGACTGGCGTGCTGATGGACTGTTACAGAGAGCAGAGGTTGGAGACTTAGGTGCAGAAGGACAGATACAGAAAGCAGAATTTGGAGACTGTTGTGCAGAAGGACTGTTACAGAGAGCAGAGGATGGAGACTGGGTTTCAGATGGATGTTACAGAGAGCAGAGTTTGGAGACTGGGGTGCAAAAGAACTGATGCAGAGAGCAGAAGTTGGAGACTGGGGTGGAGAAAAATCCTTGCAGAGAGAAGAGGTTGGAGACTGGGGTGCAGAAGGATCGCGGAGAGTTGAGGTTTCAGACTCACATGCAGAAGTACTGTTACAGAGAGCATAGGTTGGAGACTGAGTTGTAGAATGACTGTTACGAAGAGCAGAGTTTGGAGACGTAGGTTCCGAAGGACTGTTACAGAAAGCAGAGGTTGGAAATTGGAGTGCAGAAAGACCGTTACAGAGACCAGAGTTTGAAGACTGTGGTATAGAAGGACTGTTAAAGACAGCAGAGTTGGGTCACTTGGGTGCAGAAGGTCTGTTACAGAAAGCACAGGTTGGAGACTGAGGTTCAGAAGGATAGATACAGAGAGCAGAGTTTGGAGACTGTGGTTTAGAAGGACTGATACAGAAAGCAGTATTTGGAGAGTGGGTTGCTGAAGGATCTTACAGAGAGCAGAGTTTGGTGACTGCAGTACAGAAGGACTGTTACAGAGAGCAGATATTGGAGACTGAGGTTCAGAAGGATCGTGCAGAGACCAGAGGTTTCAGACTGAGGTGCAGAAGGACTGTTACAGAGAGTAGAGGTTGTAGACTGAGGTGTAGAAGGACTTTTACAGAGAGCAGAGTTCGGAGACTCAGGTGCAGGACTGTTACAGGAAGCAGGGTTTGGAAATTGGGGTGCAGTAGGACCATTACAGAGAGGAGAGGTTGGAGACTGCGGTATAGGAATGTTACTGAGACCAGAGTTTAGAGACTGGGGTGCAGAACGACTCTTACATAGACCACAGGTTGGAGACTGAGGTGCAGAAAGATCGATAGAGTATATAAGTTGAAGACTGGGGTTTAGACAGATTGATACAGAAAGCAGAGTTTGGAAACTGGGGTGTAGAAAGACCGTTATGGAGAGCAGAGGTTGGAGACTGCGGTACAGAAGGACTGTTACAGAGAGCAGATCTTGGAGACTGGGGAGCAGAAGGACTGTTGCAAAGGACAGAGGTTTGAGACTCGGGTGGAAGAAAAATGTTACAGAGAACAGAGTTTGGAGACTGGTTTTCAGAAGGATCTTACACAGAGAAGAGGTTGGAGACTGAAGTGCAGAAGGACTCTTAAAGAGAGTAGAGTTTGGAGACTGAGGTGCAGAAGTACCCTTGCTAAGAACAGAGTTTGGAGACTGAGGTGCAGAAGAAATGCTACAGAAAGCAGAGTTTGGAGACTGGGGTGCAGAAGAACTGTTGTAGAGAGGAGAGGTTGGAGACTGGGGTGCAGAAGGACTGTTGCTGAGAGCAAAGTTTGGAGACTGGGATGCAGAAGGACTGTTGCAGAGAGCAGAGTTTGGAGACTGTGTTGCAGAAGGACTGTTGCAGAGAGCAGAAGTTGGATACTGGGATTAAGAAGGATCTTTGCAGAGAGCAGAGTTTTGAGACTGGTGTGCAGAAAGACTGTTAGAGAGAGTAGAGTTTGGAGACTGGGTTTTAGAAGGATGCTACAGAGAGCAGAGTTTGGAGACTGAAGTGCAGTAGGACTGTTAAAGAGAGTAGAGTTTGGAGACTGAGGTGCAGAAGTACCCTTGCAGAGAACAGAGTTTGGAGACTGAGGTGCAGTAGAAATGCTACAGAGAGCAGAGTTTGGAGACTGTGGTGCAGAAGAACTGTTGCAGAGAGCAGAGGTTGGAGACTGGGGAGCAGAAGGACTATTGCAGAGAGCCGAGGTTGGAGACTGGGGTGCAGAAGGACTGTTACATAGGGCAGAGTTTGGAGTCTGTGGTGCAAAGGGATTGTTGCAAGGAGCAGAGCTTGGAGACAGGGGTGCAGAAGGATCTTACAGAGAGCAGAATTAGAGACTGAGGTGCAGGAGGACTGTACAGAGAGCAGAGGTTGGAGACTGAGGTGTAGAAGGACTGTTACAGAGAGCAGAGGTTGGAGACTCAGGTGCAGAAGGACTGTTACAGGGTGTAAAGTTTGAAAATTGGGGTGCAGAAGGACCGTTAAAGAGAGCAGTGTTTGTAGACTGCGGTATAGAAAAACTGTTACAGAAAGCAGAGGTTGGAGACTGGGGTGTAGAAGAAATGATACAGAGAGCAGAGGTTGGAGACAAAGGTACAGAAGGATAAATACAGAGAGCAGAGGTTTAAGACTGGGGTTCAGAAAAACTGATACAGAAAGCAGAGTTTGGAGACTGGGGTGAAGAAAGAACGTTATGGAGAACAGAGGTTGGAGACTGCGGTACAGAAGGACTGTTCCAGAGAGTAGATGTTGCAGACTGGGCAGCAGAAAAACTGTTGCAGAGAACAGAGGTTGGAGACTGGGGTGCCGCTTTACACTTGCAGAAAGCAGAGTTTAAAAACTGGGGTGAAGAATGAATGTTACAGAGAGCAGAGGTTAGAGACTGTGGTGCAGAAGGACTGTTGCAGATAGCAGAGGATGGAGACTGGGGTCCAGAAGGATCGTTGCAGAGAGCAGAGGCTAGAGACTGGGGTGCAGAAGGACTTTTGCAGAGAGCAGAGTTTGGAGACTGGAGTGCAGAAGGACTGTTAGAGAGAGCAGATGTTGGAGACTGAAGTGCATAAGGAATTTTACAGAGAGCAGAGTTTGGAGACTGGGCTGCAGAAGGATTGTTACAGAGAGCAGAGGTTGGGGACTGGGGTTCAGATGAATATAACAGAGAGCAGATTTTGAAGACTGGGGTGCAAAAAGGACTGTTGCAAAGAGCAGAGGTTGAAGACTGTGGTGGAGAAGAATCGATGTAGAGAGAAGAGTTTGGAGACTGGGGTGAAGAAGGCCTGTTACATAGAGCAGAGGTTGGAGACTGGCTTGTAGAAGTCCTGTTACAGAGAGCAGAGTTTGGAGACTGTGGTGCAGAAAGACTGTTACAGGGAGCAGATATTGGAAACTGGGGTGCAGAAGGACTGTTGCAGATAGCAGATTTTAGAGACTGGGTTGCAGAATGACTGTTAGAACGAGCAGAGGTACAAGACTGGGGGTGCAGAAGGGTCGTTGCAGAGAGCCGAGTTTTCAGAATGAGGTGTAGAAGGACTGTTGCAGAGAGCAGAGTTTGGATACAGGGGTGAAGAAGGATCTTACGGAGAGCAGAATTTGAGGTGCAGAAGACCATTTGCAGAGATCAAAGGTTGGAGACTGGGATGAATTAGGATCATTGCAGAGAGCAGACGTTGGAGACTGGGGTGCAGACGGATCTTGCAGAGATCAGAGGTGTCAGACTGAGTTTCCGAAGGACTGTTACAGATAGCAGAGGTTGGAGACTGAGGTGTAGAGGACTGTTAAAGAGAGCAGAGTTTGGAGACTGAGGTGCAGAAGCACTGTTACAGAAAGCAGAGGTTGGAAATTGGGGTGCTTAAGGACCGTTACAGAGACCAGAGTTTGGAGACTGCGGTATAGAAAAACTGTTAAAGAGAGGAGAGTTTG
The DNA here is from genome assembly GCF_052094955.1 of Ictidomys tridecemlineatus. Taxonomy (NCBI): domain Eukaryota; kingdom Metazoa; phylum Chordata; class Mammalia; order Rodentia; family Sciuridae; genus Ictidomys; species Ictidomys tridecemlineatus. The sequence continues at coordinate 238,732 of NW_027521683.1, read as the reverse complement.
GAGACTGGGGTGCCGGTGGACTGTTACAGAGAGCAGTGGTTGGAGACTAGGGTGCAGAAGGATCCTGTAAAGATCAGAGGTGTCAGACTGAGGTGCCGAAGGACTGTTAAAGAGAGCAGAGGTTCGAGACTTAGGTGTAGAAAGACTGTTACAGAGAGCAGAGTTTGGAGACTGTGGTGTAGAAGGACTTCTACAGAAAGCAGAGGTTGGAAATTGGGGTGCAGAAAGATCGTTACAGAGACCAGAGTTTGAAAACTGCGGTTTAGAAAAACTGTTATAGAGCAGAGGTTGGAGACTGGGGTGCAGAAGAAATGTTACAAAGAGCACCGGTTGGAGCCTGCTCTCTGTAACAAGCCTTCTGCTTCCCAGTCTCCAACCTGTGCTCTCTGCAATGATCCTTCAGCACCCCAGGGTCCAATATCTGCTCTCTGAAACAGTCCTTCTCCAACTCAGACTGCAACCTCTGCTCTCTGTAACAGTTTTTCAAAGCCTCAGTCTGAAACCTCTGATCTCTGCAACGATCCTTCTGCACCCAAGTCTCCAAACTGTGCTATCTGTAACAAGTCTTCAACCACTTCGCTCTACCAGGTTTTCTGCACCCCATTCTCAAAACTCTGCTCGCTGTAACAGGACTAATGCACCCCAGTCTCCAACCTCTTCTCTCTGCAATGATCCTTCTGCACCTCAGTCTCCAACCTCTGCTCTCTGCAACAGTCATTCTGCATCCCAGTCTCCAACCTCTGCTCTTTGTAAGATCCTTCTTCACCCCGGTTTCCAAACTTTGCTCTCTATAACAGTCTTTCTGCACCTCAGTCTCCAACCTCTGCTCTCTGCAACGGTCCTACTGAACCCCAGAATCCAACCTTTTTTCTCTGCAACAGTCCTTCTGCACCCAGGTTCAAAAAACTTTTTTCCATATCAGTTATTCTGCACCCCAGTCTCCAAACTCTGCTCTCTGTAACAGACCTTCTGCACCCCAGTTTCCAAACTCTGCTCTCTGAAAAAGTCCTTCTGCACCTCAGTCTCCACCTTCTGCTCTCTGCAACATTCCTTCTGAACCCCAGTATCCTAGCTCTGCTTTCTAACAATCCTTCTGCACCTCAGTCTCCAAACTCTGCTCTTTGCAGCAGTCCTTCTGCACCCCAGTCTCCAACCTCTGTTCTCTGCATCAGTCCTTCTGCCCCACAGTCTCCAACATCTGCTCTCAGTTAAAGTCCTTCTGTACCGCAGTCTCCAACCTTTGTTCTCTGTAACGTCTGCTTTCTGTATCAGTTCTTCTGCAACCAAGTTTCCAACCTCTGCTTTCTGCGAAAGTCCTCCTGAACCGCAGTCTCCACCTTCTGCTCTCTGCACCATTTCTTCTGAACCCAAGTCTCCATCTGTGCTCTCTGCAACAGTCCTTCTGCACCCCAATCTCCAACCTCTGCTCTCGGCAAGAGTCCTTCTACACCTAAGTCTCCAACCTCTTCTTTCTGCAACAGTCCTTCTGCACCTCAGTCTGCAAACCCTGCTCTTGGCAACGGTCTTTCTGCACCTCAGTCTACTACTTCTACTCTCTGTAACAGTCCTTCTGCACCTCAGTCTCCAACCTCTTCTCTGTGTAAGATCTTTCTGAAAACCAGTCTCCAAACTCTGCTTTCTGTAACAGTCGTTCTGCTCCCCAGTCTCCAACATCTGCTCTCTGTAACAATCCTTTTGTTACAGAGACTGGGGTGCAGAAGGATTGTTACAGAGAGCAGACGTTGAATACTGGGGTGCAGAAGGACCATTACAAAGAGAAATGGTTGGAGACGGAGGTGCAGAAGGTCTTTTACAGAGAGCAGAGTTTGGATACTGGGGTTCAGAAGAACTGTTACCGAGAGCAGAGTTTGGAGACTGAGGTGCAGAAGGATCATTGCAGAGAGAAAAGGTTGGAGACTGGGGTGCAGAAAACCTGTTAGAGAGAGCAGAGTTTGGAGACTGGGGTGCAGAAGACTTTGTACAGAGAGCCGAGGATGGAGAGAGGGGTTCAGAAGGATTGTTACAGATAGCACAATTTTGGGACAGAGGTGCAGAATTATCGTTGTAGAGAGCAGAGGTTACAGACTGAGGCTTAGAAGGACTGTTACAGAGAGCAGAGGTTAAAATCTTAGGTGCAGAAGGACTGTTCCAGAAAGCAGAGGTTGGCAATTGGCGTGCAGAAGTACCGTTATAGAGAGAAGAGGTTGGAGACTGGGGTTCAGAAAACCTGTTACAGAGAGCAGAGTTTGGAGACTGGGGTGCAGAAGTCCTTGTACAGAGAGCAGACGTTGGAAACTGAAATGCAGAAAGATTGTTACAGAGAGCAGAGGATCGAGACTGAAGTGCAGAAGGACTATTACAGAGTGCGAAGTTTGGAGACTGAGGTGCAGAAGGACTTACACAGAGAGCAGAGGTTAGATACTGAAGTGCAGAAGGACTGTTACAGAGAGCAGAGGTTTCAGAGTGTGATGCAGAAAGATTGTTACAGAGAGCAGAGGTTGAAGACTAAGGTGCAGAAGGACACTTACAGAGAGCACAGATGGAGACTGGGGTGCTGAAGAAATGTTGCAGAGAGCAGAAGTTTGAGACTGGGGTGCAGAAGTACTGTTACTGAGAGCCGAGGTTGGAGACTGGGGTTAAGAAGAACTGATACAAAAAGCTGACGTTGGAGACTGGGGTGCAGAAGGACCGTTACAGAGAGCAGAGGTTGGAGACTTAGGTGCAGAAGGTCTGATGCAGAGAACAGAGGTTGGTGACTGGGGTGCAGAAGAACCGTTGCAGAGAGCAGAGTTTGGAGACTGAAATGCAGAAGGATTTTAACAGAGAGCAGAGGCTGGAGACTTGGATGCAGAAGGAATGTTGCAGAGAGCAGAGAATGGAGACTGAGGTGAAGAAGAATCGTTGCAGAGAGAAGAGGTTGGAGACTGGGTTGCAGAAAGCCTGTTTCAGAGTGCAGAGTTTGAAGAGTGGGCTGCAGAAGGTCTGTTACAGAGAGCAGAGTTTTGAGCCTGGAGTGCAGAAGCACTGTTACATATAGCACAGTTTCGAGACTGGGTTGCAGAAGGATCTTATAGAGAGCATTTTGGAGTCTGAGGTTCAGAAATTTTGTTACAGAGAGCAAAGTTTGGAAACTGGGGTGTAGAACAATTGTTGCAGAGAGCAGAGTTTTAAGACTTTGGAGAAGAAGGACTGTTGTAGAGAGCAGAGGTTGGAGACTGAGGTCCAGAAGGATTGTTACAGAGATCAGAGGGTGGAGACTGGGGTGCAGAAAGAGTGTAACAGAGAGCAGAGTTTGGAGATTGGGGTGCAGAAAAACTGTTACCGAGAGCAGAGGTCGGAGACTCGGGTGCAGAAGGACTGTTGCAGAGAGCAGAGTTTGGAGACTTAGGTGCAGAAGGACTGTTACAAAGAGCTGCGGTCGGAAACAGGGGTGCAGAAGGACCATTGCAGAGAGCAGAAGTTGGAACCTGGGGAGAATAACAATCGTTGCAGAGAGCAAATGTTGGACACTGGGGTGCAGAAGGACTGTTACAGAGAGCAGAGTTTTAAGAATGGGTTGCAGAAGGATCTTACAGAGAGCAGATTTTGGAGACTGAGGTGCAGAAGGACTTTTACAGAGAGTAGAGGTTGGAGACTTAGGAGCAGAAGGACTGTTGTAGAGAGCAGAATATTGGAGACTGAGGTCCAGAATGATTGTTACAGAGATCAGAGGGTCGAGACTTGGGTGCAGAAGGAGTGTTACTGAGAGCAGAGTTTGGAGATTGGGGTGCAGAAAAACTGTTACCGAGAGCAGAGTTTGGAGACTGGGGTGCAGAAGGATCATTGCAGAGAGAAGTTGTTTGAGACTGGGGTGTAGAAGGACTGTTGCAGAGAGAAGAGGATGGAGAGTGGGGTGCAGAATGACTGTTGCAGAGGTTGGAGACTGAGGTGCAGAAGGACTGACACAGAGAGCAGATGCTGAAGACTGGGGTGCAGAGTAACTGATATGGAAAGTAGAGTTTGGAGACTGGGGTGCATAAGGACCGTTACAGACAGCAGAGGTTGGAGACTGCAGTACAGAAGAACTGTTACATAAAGCATAGTTTGAAGCCTGGGGTGCAGAAGGACTGTTGCAGAGAACAGAGGTTGGAAACTGGGGTGCAGAAGGGCTTTCACAGAGAGCAGAGTTTGGAGACTGAGTACAGAAGGATTTTTACAGAGAGCAGAGGTTGAAAACTGAGGTGCAGAATAATCGTTGCAGAGAGCAGAGGTTGGAGACTGGGATGCAGAAGGATTGTTGAAGAGAGAAAAGGTTGGAGACTGGGGTGCAGAAGGCATGTTACAGAGAGCAGAATTTGGAGACTGGGGTGCAGAAGACCTGTTACAGAGAGCAGAGGTTCGAGACTGGGGTGCAGAAGTATCGTTGCAGAGAGAAGACGTTGGAAACTAAGGTACAGAAGGATCATAACACAGAGCAGAGTTTGCTTCCTGGGGTGTAAAAGGACTGCGGCAAAGAACAGAGGTTGGAGACTGAGGTGCAAAAGGACTGATACACAGAGCAGAGGTTGGAGACTGGGGTGCAGAAGAACTGATACACAAAGCAAAGGTTGGAGACTGGGTTTAAGAAAGACCGTTACAGAGAGAAGAGTTTGGAGACTCCAGAAGAGAAGGACTTTTACAGAGAGCAAAGTTTTAAGACCGTGATGCAGAAGGACTGTTGCAGAGAACAGAGGGTGGAGACTTGGGTGCAGAAGGATTCTTACAGAGAGCAGAGTTTGGATACTGGGGTGCAGAAGGACCATTGCAGCGAGCAGATATTGGACACTGGGGTGCAAAAGGACTTTTAGAGAGAGCAGAGTTTGGAGACTGAGGTGCAGAAGGATCATTTCAGAGAGTAGAACTTGGAGACTGGGGTGCAGAAGGACCGTTACAGATTGCAGAGGTTGGAGACTGAGGTGCAGAAAAACTTTTACACAGAGGAGAGGTTGGAGACAGGGGTGTCAAAGGATTCTTACAGAGAGCAGAGGATGGAGACTGGGGTGCAGAAGGAGTGTTACAGAGAGCAGCGTTTGGAGATTGGGGATCAGACGAACTGTTACAGGGTTCAGAGGTTGGAGACTGTGGTGCAGAAGGCCTGTTACAGAGAGCAGAGTTTAAAGATGAGGTGCAGAAAGATCGCTACAGAGAGCAGAGGTTGGACACTGATGTGCAGAAGGACTGTTTCAGAGAGCAGAGGTTGGACACTGGGATTCAGAAGGATCGCTACCGAGAGCAGAGTTTTGAGACCTGTGTGCAGTTGGATAGTTACAGAGAGCACAGGTTGGAGACTGGGGTGGAGAAGAAATGTTGCAGAGAGCAGAGGTTGAAGACTGGAGTGCAGAAGTACTTTAGCAGAGAGCAGAAGTTGGAGACTGTTGTGTAGAAGGACTGTTGCAGAGAGCGGACATTGGAGACTGGGATGCAGAAGGATCATTGCAGAGAGCAGATGTTGGAGACTGACATATAGAAGGACTTTTGCAGAGAGAAGAGGATTGCCACTGGGGTGCAGAAGGACTGATACAGAGAGCAGAGGTTTTAGACTGGGGTGCAGAATAACTGATAGGGAAAGTAGAGTTTAGAGACTGGGGTGCAGAAGGACTGTTACAGAAAACAGAGTTTGTAGCCTGGGGTGCAGAAGGACAGCTGCAGAGAACAGAGGTTGGATACTGGGGTGCAGAAGGGCCGTTGCAGAGAGATGAGGTTAAAGACTGAGGTGCAGAATGACTGTTACAGAGAGCAAAGTTTGGAGAACGGCGTGCAGAAGGATCTTACAGAGAACAGTCGTTGGAGACTGGGATTGGAATGATCGTTGGAGAGAGCAGAGGTTGGAGACTGGGGTGTAGAAGGACTTCTGCAGAGAGCAGAGGTTGAAGACTGGGGTGCACAAGGCCTGTTACAGAGAGCACAGTTTGGAGACTGGGTTGCAGAAGACCTGTTACAGAGAGCAGATGTTGGAAACTGGGGTGCAGAAGGATTTAAATCGATAGCACAGTTTGGAGACTGGGGTTTAGAAGGATTGTTGCAGAGAGCAGAGGTCTCACACTGAGGCTAAGAAGGACTGTTACAGAGAGCACAGGTTGGAGTCTGAGGTGCAGAAGAACTTTTTTCAGAAAGCAGAGGTTGGATATTTGTGTGAAGAAGGACCGTTATAGAGAGAAGAGGTTGGAGACTGCAGTACAGAAGGACTGTTACAGAGAGCAGATGTTGGAGACTGAGTTGCAGAAGGACTGTTATGTAGAGCAGAGGTTGGAGACTGAGGTACAGAAGGATCGGTACAGAGAGCAAAGGTTGGAGACTGAGGTGCAGAAGGACTGTTACAGAGAGCAGAGGTTGGAAACTGAGGTGCAGAAGGATTGTTGCAGAGAGCAGAGTTTGGAGAATGAGGTGCAGAAAGATCTTTAAAGCGACCAGAGGTTGGAGACTTGGGTCAGTAAGACAGTTACGGAGACCACAGGTTGGAGACTGGGGTGCAGAAGGACCGCTGCAGAGAGCAGAGGTTGGAGACTCTGGTACAGAAGGATAGTTACAGAGAGCAGAGGTTTTAGACTGGGGTACAGAATGACAGTTTCAGAGAGCACAGTTTGGAGACCTTTGTCTAGAAGAAATGTTGCAGACAGCAGAGTTTGGAGATTGGGGTGCAGAAGGACTGTTGCAGAGAGCAGAGGTTGGAGACTGGGGTGCAGAAGGATCGTTACAGAGAGCAGAGGTTGGAGACTGCAGTACAGAAGGACTTTTACAAATAGCACAGGTTGGAGACCGGAGGGCAGAAGGACTGTTGCAGAGAAGAGAGTTTGAAGACTGCGGTGCAGAAGAATCTTACAGAGAGTAGAGTTTGGAGACTTGGTTGCAGGAGGACTGTTGCAGAGAGAAAAGGTTGGATACTGGGGTGCAGAAGGACTGTTACAGAGAGCAGAGTTTGGACACTTCGGTGCAGAAGGATCTTACAGAGCGTAGAGATTGAAGAACTGGGTTCAGAAGGACTGTTGCATAGAGCAGAGGTTGGAGACTGGGGTGCACAAGGACTGTTATAGAGAGAAGATGTTGGAGACTGTGGTGTAGAAGGATCTTACAGAGAGTAGAGTTGGAGACTGGTGTTCAGAAGGACTGTTGCAGAGAGGAGAGGTTGGAGAATGGGGTGCAGAAGTACTGTTACAGATAGCACAGTTTCGAGACTGGGTTGCAGAAGGATCATACAGAGAGCATTTTGCAGACAGAGGTGCATAAGGAGTGTTACAAGAGCAGAGGTTTAAGACCTGGATTCAGAAGGATTTTTGCAGAGAGCCACGTTTTCAGACTGAGGTGCATAAGGACTGTTGCAGAGAGCAGAGTATAAGACTGGGGTGCAGAAGGCCTTTTACAGAGAGCAGAGGTCTGAGACTAGGGTGCAGAAGGACTGTTAGAGATAGCATAGTTCGGAGACTGGGGTACAGAAGGATAATTGCAGAGAGCAGAGGTTTCAGACTGAGGTGCAGAAGGACTGTTACAGAGAGCATAAGTTGTAGTCTGAGGGGCAGGAGGACTATTACAGAAAGAAAAGGTTGGCAATTGGGGTGCAGACGGACCGTTACAGAGAGAAGAGGTTGGAGCCTGCAGTACAGAAGGACTGTTACAGAGAGCAGAGTTTTGAGACTGAGGTGCAAAAGGACCATTGCAGAGAGGAGATGTTGGAGACTTGTGTGCAGAAGGCCTGTTAAAGAGGGAAGAGTTATAAGACTGAGGTTCTGAAGGCCTGTTAGAGAGAGCAGAGTTTGGAGACTTGGGTGCAGAAGGACTGTTACAGAGAGCAGACTTTGGAGAATGTGTTGCAGAAGGATCTTACAGAGAGCAGAGTTTGGAGACTGAGGTGCAGAAGGACTTTTACAGAGAGTAGAGTTTGGAGACTGAGGAACAGAAAGAACATTGTACAGAGCAGAGGTTGTAGACTGCTGTCCAGACGCATTGTTACACAGACCAGAGGGTGGAAACTGGAGTGCAGAAGGTGTGTTACAGCGAGCAGAGTTTTGAGATTGGGGTGCAGAAGAACTGTTACAGAGAGCAGAGTTTGAAGACTGGGGTGCAGAAGGACTAATACAGAAAGTAGAGGTTGGAGACTGGGGTGTAAAAGGACCTTTACAGAGAGCAGAGTTTGGAGACTGCTGTACAGAAGGACTGTTACAGGGAGCAGAGTTGGGTGACTGGGGTTCTAAAGGATCGTTTCAGAGAGCAGATGTTGTAGACTGGTGTGCAGAAGGATCTTAGAGAGAGCATAGGTTGGAGACTGAGCTGCATAAGGACTGTTACAGAGAGCAGAGGTTGAAGACTGGGGTGCAGAAGGATCGTTGCAGAGAGCAGAGGATGGAGACTTTGGTGGAGAACCATACTTACAGAGAGCAGATGTTGGATATTGGGGTGCAGAAGGACAGTTACAGAGAGCACAGGTTGGAGACTAGGGTGCAGAAGACATGTTGCAGAGAGTAGAGGTTGGATACTAGGGTGCAGAGGGACTGTTACAGAGAGCAGAGGTTGTAGACTAAGGTGCAGAAGGACCGTTACAGAGAGCAGAGTTTGGAGACTGGGGTACTGAAGAACTGATACAGAAAGCAGAGGTTGGAGACGGGGGTGCAGTATAACTGTAGCAGAGAAGAGATTTTTGAGACTGGGGTGCAGAAGGACCAATGAAGAGAGCTGAGGTTGAAGATTTAGGTGCAGAAGTTTGTTACAGAGAGCAGAGGTTGGATACTGGCGTGCATATGGACTTTTACAGAGAGCAGAGGTTGGAGACTGCGGGAAGAAGAATCTTACAGAGAATAGAGGTTGGAGACTAGGGTGCAGAAAGACTGTTGCAGAGAGTAGTGTTTGGAAACTGAGGTGCAGAAAATCGTTTCAGAGAGAAGCGGTTGGAGACTGGAGTGCAGAAGGCCTGTTACAGAGAGCAGAGGTTTCAGACTGAGGTGCAGAAGGACTGTTACAGAGAGCAGAGGTTGAAGACTGCGGTGAAGAAGGCCTGTTACAGATAGCATTGGTTGAAGATTGAGGTGCAGAAGGATCGTTACAGAGAGCAGAGGTTGGATACTGAGGTGCAGAAAGACTGTTACAGAGAGCAGAGGTTGGATACTGAGTTGCACAAAGATTGTTAGAGCAGAAGTTAGAGACTGAGGTGCAGAAGGACTATTACAGAGAGCAGAGTTTGATGAATGGGTGTAGAAGTATCATTGCAGAGAGCAGAGGTTGGAGACTGAGGTGCAGAATGGTCTTGCAGAGAGCAGAGGTTAAAGACTGGGGTGCAGAATGAAAGTTACAGAGAGCACAGGTTGGAGACTGGGGTGCAGAAGAAATGTTGCAGAAAGCATAGATTTGAGAGTGGGGTGCAAAAGGACTGTTTCAGATAGCAGATGTTGAAGAATGAGGTGCAGACGGACTGTTACAGAGAGCAGAGTTTGGAGACTGGGTTGCAGAACGACTGATACACAAAGCTGAGTTTCGAGACTGGGGTGAGGAACGACCGTTACAGAGAGCACAGTTTGGAGACTGCGGTATAGAAGGACTGTTACAGAGAGCAGAGTTTGGAGACTGGGGTGCAGAAGGATTGTTGCAGAGAACAGAGGATGGAGACTGGGGTGCAGAAGAACTGTTGCAGAGAGCAGATTTTTGAGACTGAGGTGCAGAAGGTTTGTTACAGAGAGCAGAGTTTGAAGACTGGGGTGCAGAAGGATCTTACAGAGAGCAGAGGTTGGAGACTGAGGGAAGAAGGACTGTTGCAGAGAGCAGAGGTTGGAGACTGAGGTGCAGAATGATTGTTTCAGAGAGAAGAAGTTGGAGACTGGGGTGAAGAAGGCCTGTTACAGAGAGCAGAGGTTGGAGACTGGTGTGCTGAAGGCCTGTTACAGAGAGCAGAGGTTGGAGACTGGGGTGCAGAAGGACTGTTATAGATAGCACAGTTTATAGACTGGGTTGAAGAATGATTTTTAAAGAGAGCAGAGTTTTCAGACTTAGGTGCAGAAGGACTGTTGCAGAGAGCAGATATTTGAGAGTGGGGTGCAGAAGGACTCTTTCAGAGAGCAGAACTTGGAGACTGGGGTGCAGAAGTATTCTTGCAGGGAGCAGAGGTTGGAGACTGGGGTGCAGAAGACCCATTACAGATATCACATTTTGGAGACTGTTGTGCAGAAAGATATTATAGAGAGAAGAGTTTGGAGACTGAGGTGTAGAAGGACATTTACAGAGAGCAGAGGTTGGAGACCTGGGTTCAGAATGATTGTTGCAGAGAGCAGAGTTTTCAGACAGGGGTGCAGAAAGAGTGTTTCAGAGAGCAGAACTTGGATACTGGGTTGGAGAAGGATTGTTGCAGGGAGCAGAGGTTGGAGACTGGGGTGCAGAAGGCCTGGTACAGAGAGCAGATCTTTGACACTCTTAGGCAGAATGATTGCTGATAGCTGGTGAGCCTCCTTCTGGACACTTTCTTTTCCGCACAGTCCCTCAGGCCCTCTCTCCTCACCCTGCTCTCTTTTGGCTTTATGAGCACCTGTGACTTCCACAGTCACTCTAAGCCATGAGTCCCAAACCTATCTCCTGGAAACCTGTCCCGCTGCCTCCTGGAATCTTCTTGGGGGACCCCGCAGGTACCCAGACTCCAGACCCAACCTCCTTTCCTCCTTTCCTCTCCCCAGAGACGCTCCTTCTCATTTTTTTTTTATGTTTTAATGAGTGATCCCACTGCCACTCAGCTACCCCACAGACCATGTCCCCTCTTGTGTCCTCGTCACCAGGACTTTAAAGTGCTCCACCTAGGGCTCCTCTTCAGAGCTTTTCCCCAAGCTCCAAATGTCACATCTTCAGTTACCAGATATTTCCTTTTTATCTTGTTTTGGCACCCGATTACTCTCCCTGACTACATGAAGGTATTATAACCAAATCACATGGACTGTAGGGACTATTATGGCTTAGAAATAAGGTATCCCACCACCAAAAGCTCAGGATCAGCCACAGTAGCAGTGTTCAGAGGTGAAATGATTAGACTGTGAGACTTGTGACCTAATCTGTGGATCCATCCATTTTGTGGGTTAATTATCTGAAAGGTCCACTGTACTGAGAGGAGTGTGGGAAGGTGGAGTGTGGCCGGGGACATGCCCTGGGGAATCACATCTTGTCCCCTGCGAACTGTCTCCTCCCGTCCCCTCCCCCGCCCCAACTGCCATGAGCTAGGAATGCTTCCCCTCTTGTTCCCTTCCACCTCAGCATGCCACCTCATCTCAGGCCGGCAGCAATGGGTCAGCTGGCCCTAGACCAAACCTCCAAGCCAGGAGGCCAGAGTGCATCTCCCCCTTCGGGTTGTTCTGGTCAGGCCTGTGGTTACTCTGGCAACCGTGGACTGACCCAGGGAGTAGGTGTTATGAGTGGATTGGACCCACAACCGTTTCCTAAATTCACAGATTCTGTCATTTTCAGAGCTCAAGACATTTCCTTCTGGATGGCCAGTTTCCAGTCTGCTCTCACCTAGAATGCAGTCTACTAGTGATTATTGAGATTCTCCAGCCGTCCTGGTCCTGCCCATTTGCACACCACAGCTAGCTCCTAGGCAGCCAGACCCATGGACCTCCTGCTGCCCACTGAGGAGAGAAGAGAGATATTCTGAGGACCCTGTTAGAAGTCCATTCTTATTTTTTATACGGACTACACTGAGAGGGCATGTTTCAGGCAGTCCTTCACATGCGTCTTTGAGAAATCAGACTCACAATGATTTTTGTGATTCTCTCCCAGGCTCCAATAACTACCGCTCTACTCCCTACTTCTCTGAGGTCAACATTTTAGCTTCCACTAAGAAATGAAAAACTGCTATTTCTCTTTATGTGTCTTGCTTATTTCACTTAGTATAATGTCTCCAATGAGCTAGTTTAAAATAGAAACTACCCAACAAATTCTTTTATGTCACATTTAAATTTTATTCTGAAGAGATAATTCGAAATGGTCACTTATGTTTATGTAGGAAAATGTTCATTAAAATATTTATAGGACTGGAGATGATCTGAATGTTTAGGCAAAGGGGAGAAATTAAGTTTATTTAAGAGAGATGTAAGTTTATTGATCATCTAAATAGATGCAGAAAAAGCATTTAACAAAATATAGCACCCCTCCTGTCAAAACTTTAGAAACACTAGTGACAGACAGAACTTTGTAAAAGCATTGTAAAAGCTATCTATGATAAACCCAAGGCAGCATCATTCTAAGTAGAGAAAGGTTGAAACCATTCACTCTAAAAACTGGAAGAAGACAGGGTGCCCCCTCTTTCACCATTTCTATTCACCTTCATCCTTGAAATTGCCAGAGCCATTGGACAAAAGAAAGAAATTAAAGGTATACAAATAGGTCAAGAAGAATTCAAATCTCACTCTTTGCTGATAGGATCATGTTATCTTCTTAATTTTTTATTAGAGCATAATAGTTACACATAGACGTTGGGTTGATTTTGAAAAGATCCTACGTGCATGGAATCTGATTTACTCCATTCAGTCCCCACCCCCCATCTGCCTCCCCTTCCCGGCCCCATTGTCCTTTTTCTACTGATCTTTCTTTGGGTCTTTTATCTGTTAATTTCTGACTGGTGCTTTCTACATATACATACAGGTGCAGTCCCCTGTGGTATACTTCCATGTGCACATAACATGATCTGCGTAAGACCTTTCACATTTCCTCCCTTCCCAAACATCTCCGTCCTCTCATTCTCCTTCTACTCTAGTGTCTTCTCTGTATACTTAAGATAGCCAGTCGAACCCCACTTCATCAACTTATTTCTTCTATTTTGCTCTGGCCCTGATAATTTCAGCATTGTACAGGAATAGTTAGCTTCTGCCTTTCTGAACACAGAGATCAAGATTGATGTAAAATGAGAAAAACTCTACATTGGAAAACACTGAAGGCAACACCGACTGCTTCTGCAGATGATGACTCTGCTTTCTAAATTTTTTTCTTAACATTTGCAATGAAAATGAACTTCTCCAAAAATTTTTTGTTTACATAAAAGGACAACAGTAGATAGAGATTACTGAGACAGTGAAAAATGACTTCACACCATGATGAGGTCGAATGGCTTTCTCTTGGCTTCTAGCAATTCTCTGGTTACTTCCACCCACCATCACCCCTGCAAATGTGTGCAGCTCCATGGGTCTGATTTCCTGAGACCAGTCCCACACGTTGTCAGTCTCCAGGCTGCTTTTCATTCGATATTATTTGCCATGTTGCTGCAGATTAACAAGCCCATTTGGGGTGCTCACAGTCCATTCTCATCATGATCTCTTTTTCTCTGTTTTGTATCTTGACAACATTGGAAATGAGCAATCAATCATTTGTCACTGAATTCATCTTCTTGAAATTCTCCAACCACCTCAACCTACAGGGCTGGTTCTTCGTGCTCTTTCTGGTCATTTACCTGACCACTCTCCTGGGGAACATGCTCATAATAGTGACCACCAAGGTCAGTCCTGCTCTCCACACTCCAATGTACTTTTTCCTCAGAAATTTGAGCTTCTTGGACGTCTGCTACACATCTACCACCCTCCCAGTACTGCTGGTGAACTTCTTCTGGGAGAAGAAGGCCATTTCTTATGAGAACTGCCATTCCCAGATCTTCTTCTTGGTGACAAGTGCTGGCACAGAAGGCTTCTTACTGGCTGTGTGGCCAGTATGACTGCTGTGTGGCCACCTGCCGTCCTCCTCAGTACCCAGTCATCATGAGTGTGAAGGTCTGTGTTGGCCTGGTGACTGGGTCCTGGCTGTGTGGGCTGGTGAATATAGTCACACACACGGTGCTGGACATCACACTCACTCTGTGTGGGCCCCACCAGATCAGCCACTTTCTCTGTGACACCACATTGCTCCTGAAGCTCTCCTGCTCAGACACCTCTGTCAACGAGTCTGCACTCCACATTGTCAGTGCCACCATGGGCCTGAGCCCCTGCCTCTTCACTGCAGACTCCTATGCACTCATCATGGCGGGTATCCTGTGGATTCCCTCTGCCAAGGGCAGGAGGAAGGCCTTCTCGTCCTGTGCGTCCTCCCTCACTGTCGTGGTGTTCTTCTATGGAACAGCCAACTTCCACTATGTCAGGCCCAGAGAAGGCTGGACATGGACACCTTGGTGTCTGTGCTCTTCTGTGTGGTGACCCCTATTTTGAAACCCATCATTCACAGCCTGAGAAGCAACGAGGTCCAGAGGGCCCTGAGGAAGCTGGCTTGGAGAAAGACTGTATAGTGTGATTAGAACAAGATGATGGTTTCATTCTAAGAAATGTCTTAGTTGTAGAAATATGTGAACACTTCAGCAGCAATTACAAGAGCGTTCTCTCCATACACAGTGTCTCATGACCACTGTGGTGCCACTCCAACCAGGGGAAGCACACTGTGCTAAGTATGTGACACATTGTGACCTCACCTGGGTTCTCTAATCCACAGGTATTTCAGAATATTTTTATTACTATTCTCTCCAAAAAAAGCTTATACCCAAAGCAGTAAATCTCCTTTCCCCCAATATTGCAGCTCTAGCCAACACTAGTGAATGTGAAGTGCTATGTGCAATGTGACTTTGACTTGCATTTTCCTAATGGATCTTGATTCTAAGTTTTAAATAAACACCATTTCTGTGTTTCTCCTTCACATGTGGAAAGACCCATGTATACACTCGAGTTTCTGTGGATATTTTTAATGAAGTAATACCATATACACCTTTTGGATCTGACTCCTTTCACTTAGGATGTTTGCAATTTTCAGTTATATTGTAGCTTGTATAAGTATTTTAGTTTATTCCTCCTTATTGTTACTGATTTCCATCTTATGAAAATGCCACAATTTTTGTTCATTTCCCACTGCATAGTAATTTTTACTTTGTGTCTGTGTGGGTGTCGTACTGCAGATTGAACGCAGAGCCTCCTGCACACTAAACAATGTTCTACCACTAAGCCAAAGCCCAACCCTTTTAAAAATTTTGTTTTGAGACAGGGTCTTGCAAATTTGCCCAGGTTATCCCTGAATTTGTGATCCTCCTGCCTCAGCTTCTTGAGTAGCTAGATAACAGACCTGCCTGGTCATTTTCACTTTTTGACTAATATGAATAAGATTTGTATATATAATATGAACATTATATATAATATGAACATTATATGAACATTCATGTACAAATCATTGGTGGACAACTTTTTTATTTATCTTAAGTTTGTAAGTAGGAGTGGAAGAGTTGGTTCGTTAACTTCATATTTAACTTACTGAAGAAGTTCCAGATCATTTTCAGACCAGTGGAACCAGCTTACCTTATTATTAAGAGTGGTGAATAAAGCTTCTGATTTCCTCACTCCCTTAACAACACATCATTATCATTCCTTTTATTATGAGGACCCTGGAATGTGTGAAGTGCTTCATCAAATGTGCTTTAGCTTTGCCTTTCCCTGATGGCTAAACATTCTAAAATCTTCTAGGAGTACTGTTAATGTTTATCTCCTAAGAATGAGGAAAACCCCATTGTATTATGGGAAATTTTAAGTTTTAGAGACTTACATCTCTATCTAATACTTTTATTTTGATTTTTGTGCAGTAAAATACTACAAGACTTTCAAACTTGTTGTCTTTTCTACATCTGTTCCCGAAAGAGCTGTTTGATGACTCTTTTTTTCCCCCTACTTTTAAACACCATAGCAAACAATTTCTTTACCATGTCATGAGCATCAGCAGGATCATAAAATTAAGGGGCATGAAGTCATACAGGGATTGGTAAGGGATCAGCCCTTAGTGGGAGTGGATCAGCTGAAGATAGTGGGGATGCTTTTAATATTGTGGCTTCTGATATCTGCCCATCTGACAAAGTATTTAACATGAAGGAAAAACTTCATATGCCATGCAAAATCCACCCCAATAAGTGTACACCCACCCTGACCCTTCTCTCCCTAGCAGGAAGGGAAGGCAGTCTTGAGGTTTCAGCCACCCACAACTTCTTAGCAGAAGTCTCACTCTGAACTTTGCTCACCCACATCCCAGAAGAGAGAGGATGCTGATCTGCTCACTGCATGCTGGGAACAGGTGATTGCCAAGACATTAATGAATCCAACAGCAAATTAACTGCTCTTCATTGTTGCAGTTGAACTCAAGCCGTTGCCCTTGAGTTGTGTTTGCACACTGAGGAGTCCCAGAGCAGCTGCAAAGGAAAGGCACGATTCATATTCCAAACAGGTCGGCCCCAGACCTCTATTTATGTCCATCACAGGAAAATGAATTGTGAGAGATCAGAGAATTTTGACTCCTTCATGAGGCCACAGATATGCGACAGGCAACTCTCAGAATATCAGGTCCGTTTTGTGGTGAATGGAGACAAAAAAGCCAGTTTTACCAAGAGCTTTCTTTGCAGCCCAGGGGCTAGTATGCAGAGCAGCAAGGGCCACACAAAAACCAGAAATCTACGCCTCTCTGTGAGAGTTGCTGGTAAGTAGTTTATTTACCATCACAATTTTCAGAAACACTATCCCAGAATCAGGATATACCTACACCTTAAAACCACATTACAGAATATTTTACATATTTTCATTACCATTTTGATGGCATTAATGTAATGACCTATCGTAGCACCTTTTCTATGTGTGTCTAAGTTTCCACAATACTACTTGTATTGCCAGAGTAGAAATAACTTCAGAGGTTATCACAAAACCTGAGGGATTTAGCATGATGCCTCCAGTACAGGAAGAAAACCCAAAACATAACCAGAAACTCTGGGATTCCTAAATTCCTTAAGTGAGATGATGAGTGTGGAAAATTACTTATGGTAAACAATAGATAATGCTTAGTGTTAATCCTCTGCTTTTGATGAGCAGGACAGAAATGAATAATTTTTAGGGAGAAAGTATAGGGACACATTCCCATTATGATACAATAGAGCATAACAGTAGACCTACCAAAATATCTGTTTAAATAATAACTTCATTATTGTAGAAGAAGTTATATTTAGAAACATATTCATTCACTAACTAGGGGTTTTCATCTTTATCTTACAACACATGTATGCTTGGGGAGGGAAGTTGCAAGCAATTTATTAACTGTAATAAATCCCTGAAGCTTGTGAGTAATCTACTTCATACACAACCTCCCTTCTTTAGAAATATTATATTTTGGGGTCACTCATAAGTGACTTCATTCTCGGTCACCTGACTTTGAAATGACTGATTGGGAAAGAAAGATGAAGAGCTGCTTGTTCTGTGGGAACTGAGCCGATGGTCTCCATAAGGGATATGTTCAGGAGACAGGAGACACTGAGTTCCTCAGAAGCCGCTGGGCTATGCTGCCTCACTTATGCCCACAGAGGCTTTATTTTTCTCAGCAAGATATCTGCACCAGAACCACTGAACAGAAATGTCCTCTCGCCTCTGTCAAGTCTCTGTTAGATTATTTAGGTCCCACACAGTACCGTCTTTAAAGAATCTTTTAAAAACTCTGCTCCATGGATGTACTTGACAGACCTTCTTCATTCTTCAAACCTTTACTGAGTGCACATTTACACAAGGTGTTGCCCTAGTGTTTAGAACACAATTGAGAGGCCCAACTAGGACCTGGAGGAGCGCATATTCAATATGAAATGAGGGGCCTTGAAAATTACTAAGTGCTCCATTCCCAGAGTTGCCCAAGCAAACACTAAGGGAAAACAATGATAATTTGTAGATTACATAGAATTGTTAAAAAGTTTCCTGCACATATTGAGTTCATCTTCCCATTAGATTGTAAGTTGGTTGAAGGACAGTGTCGGAGACCAGCTCCAACAGGGAGTCTCAGGAGACGAACGGATGGTGAGGAGTCGGCGAAAGAGTGGGTGGAGAAACAACACAGACACCAAAGTGAAAGTGTTGATCCCAATCTTTACTTGTGAAGTTGATCATATATACTTTTCATTTTCGCAGGCTTACAGTACTTTGTGTTACAAAACAGGAATCATTATTCAAACAAAACAAAATATTACGTAGCTACAATTAGAATAGAAGAATGTATCTTGGCTTATGCATAAGCAAGCATTTGTACTTTCAGTTCGAGTTTTGCTTTGAGCTGTTTCTGCTTAGTTAACTTTTAATAATAGTTACAAATGTCCCAAACTATTGGCCTATACCTTGACTATTGTTTCTTGACTTACTGACTTGAACCGGTGCCATGGTTACGGCAAGTAGTTGATTTGTTATTACTTGTAATCAAACAAAAGTAAGAGCACAAACCATTATGCACAGGAACAAGAACAAGTTGCCCAGTACTAAGCACTAATCTATCTTCTTAACATTAATTTTCCTTCTCTAGATTTTAATTTAATTTCTCAAAAACTTCCTTGACAGGAATACAGGAAGTTTTTCTTTAGACATTAACAATTTACACTCCACAGCTGAATCATTGCATTTAGAACAAACAGATCTATGCTTTAGAAGTAGTTGCATTAATTGGGAAAGTCATGATTTTTCCTTTATACTTAATGGTCATATGAGAAATCAAAACTATACTTATTAAAGGAATACAAAAACAAATCAGCCCATTCCCAGAAACATACTGCGCTCCTCCAGAGGATGGACGCCTTGCACCATCCACCACAGTAGGAACTTGCCATTGCCTGAGTCAGGGGAAGGGCACAGCAGCACAGGGATCAGATCTTATCCTCTTTGAGTTTCTTAGTAGATCTGGCTTAGGACTAAATTAGACCCTGTATAGGAACAAAATTGGTTTGAATTGAAACTAACCAGTAACAAGAAAAGAAATTTTTAAATCCTTAATGAAAAAAGAATTTTTTATTTAGAAGAATTTTATAACTAGAAGGCTTGACTTATCGTAAGAGGTAATAATTTGTCTTCTCTTTCCCCTTTATGCTAGAAGAAGCACAGGTGAAATAAAAAGAACTGAAAGAGCTGGCACAGTTGTGCACACTTTTAACCCAGCAGCTCAGGAGGCTGAGGCAGGAGGATAGTGAGTTCAAAGACAGCCTCAGCAAAAACAAGGCACCAAGAAACTCAGTGAGACCCTGTCTCTAAATAAAATATAAAATAGGGCTGGGGATGTGGCTCAGTGAACAAGCCCCTGAGTTCAATCTCCGGTAACTGCCCCCCTACACCCCGGCCCCAAAGAAACAGAACTGAAAGATATGTTAAATGCTGAATTGAGTGCTGAATCTCCAAGACAGGAGGGAGGCTTTTTCCTGGTGAATTTGTTAAGATTTTAAACTTACCAGTTAGGGGTAAGGGCATCCCTGCATGTTAGGTGAAAAAGCCCAGCCTCCCCCAAAGTGTGTCTTTGGACCAGCATCACTGGGAACTCTTGGAACTCACTGACTGAGGCCAACTGTTCTGCACAATGACCTCTGATCTTTCCCTCGACTCCAAGCAACCACACCACATGGAAGGATATGAGGACAACTCTGGGCCAGGCCAGATAGCTCATAGGTATTACAGTAATAAATTCACATTGCCACAAGCACCTGAAATTATTCAGATATTTTTTCTGAATAAATTGACCTTGTACTGTGTGTGTGTGTGTGTGTGTGTGTGTGTGTGTGTGAGTGTGTGTGTGAGTGTTTTAAGCAATTTACTGGGCAACATGAAAATTGGATTTAAAAATTTTAATCATTGCTTATGCTATTGAGATCAAATAGGAATCATTTTTTCCCTGATGTGCATAAGGGTTTTCATGATCACACCATTCTTCCTCGTTTTGGTCATTCCCATTTTTTTTTTGTTTGTTTGAGGAAATGAATCCCTAAATTTAGAAAGCAAAACATTTCATTTATTGCCAAAGCAAAAAAAAAAATAGTTCTTATTTTAAAATTCTAGACTTATTTATTTTATTTTGTTTATATTTAGATTTTAAAATTAGTTGTGCTTAACTGAAGCACCGACTTTCTATTGAAATTTAAATACTTTAAGCTTCTTAAGGCCCTGAGATTTGGAATTTTAATGAAAGCTGTGTTCGCCTATTAATCATGTGCAATGAATTATTAGAACCAAAGACAAGACTGTCTGGGCATTGAAGATAATAAGACAGTTTACTAATATATGGTATTATCATCAGGTAACAAAGTATCACTACAAATAATAGTTATTACATGATAAATTTTCTGAGTCAAATTCTTTTTTTTTTCTTAAATCATAATTGTTAATACATATTAAATGTACAAATTAATGTACATTATGCAAATTAAAGGGATTCATTGATGTTTCCCTACTTGCATTAATATATTGTGCATTAATTTCAATTTTTTTCTGTAAAATGGGGATAATAGTTTATCTTATAGGTTGTTGTGTAAACCAAATAATTTAATGCATGTAAAAGTCTTATAGACATTTAATAAGTGTTAGGTATTTTTATCTAATGTGTGTCTCTATTCGTTACTCAATTTGAAAAATCCTGATTGGATTCAGGTATGTAAAAATACATCTTTTCACAGAGATTCACTGAGTTTTGATAGAATGGATTATCCGAAATTCAATCTAATTTTTACAGAAAACATGCCACTTTTAAACTACTTTAAACAAGATTTTTAAAGTCAGGCATTTATATGTATTGAAGCAATCTAAAAAGATTCACACTCAAATTATTTTTCTATGAAATATGCCCTAGATGATTATGATGATTATGGTTATTATTATTGCAGAACAGAGGTTTTACTATTAAGTTGAACGAATTCCTATGCTGCATTATATAAATTTTAAGGAGCAAGTACATATTGTGTCACAAAGTGTCATTCATGAGTTATGATTGTTAATAATGGATTCTAATGGTGACCTTGATGATGATTCAATCTAATGCCCTACATTAATAAAGAGCATAGAGGATAAGGAAAATTGTTTGGGTATCATCCTTTACCCTACCCCACACCCATGCCCTACAAGAAATTAGCCAGAAAAACCAAGAAAAAACTTATATGAAGATAAAATTATATAAACATACATTGGGATATTTTTTAATGCCCCATGAAATTGTCCCTCCTGAACTGACCTTTATATTTAAGACCTTTACAATAGTAGTATGCACAACTTCAGAGATTGTATTTTGAAATCCCTGAACATTTACATTTAGTTTTCCCTTTTACACATCCACAGACCATGTACCAATTTCCCATAGTAAAATCTGCTGGAACTGCCTTCTATGTGGAATTTTATTTCTTTTTCTGAAAACATCTAGATATCTACCTATAAAAGAGATTGTCATATTGATCTTTTTGATACGAGTAGTTAAAAGAAAGTACATGTCACTGATTTCTAAATGACTTCAAATTCATCCAGGTAGTTGATAGAGAAAACAGAGAACGTAAGAAATGTCAAGTACATGTAGATTCCAGCTCCATTTCAAAGTTGATTTATTGTAAATCAATGCTAATAAGGTAACCTCTTGTTTAGGGAAATTATTTAGAGAAAGTGATACCTACAACTGACCTAGATAATGTGGTGTTTTTAGTCATTTCTGGATAAACTTTTACTACAATTTTCGTGAACACCAAGTATCACAAGAATCCCAACTTTCTCTATTTCCTTCTCTACTTTCTCTATTCTCCTGGGGGATTTCATATTCACCCTTTGCTGTAACAGTTGCCTTCAAGACAATGACTCCCGAATCCAAACCTGCAGTTCTAGGGTGTCTGTGAAGGGCATTTCCTCGTGATTGTCCCACAGATAACTCACATTCAACATTACTCAAATCAAATCCACTAAAGCCTCCTCTACATCTGCTATTCCTCACATATTCCTGTTTTCCTGAGTGATCCCACCAGCTATCCAGCCTGCCCAAACTGATTTGTTGTCTTTACCATGTCCTCTTCAACTAGGACTTTAAAGTTCTCCATATCCTTCTCCATGAGGGCTTCAGAGATTTTCTCCCACCTTCAACACAGCACGTCTTCAGATACATACCACTTCATTTTGATCTTGTTTTAGCACTCAGATCACTCTTTTGAACTAAACAGGTGTGTCTAAAACCTGGGGAACCAGGTTTCACAGTTATTGACCCCTGCTCCTTTGACTCACACGCACAATTCCATGAGTGGGTCTATCTGCGTGTTCTAGACCTAGAGATCTGATGATTTTCTAAAACCCAGTCCATCTCTCTCCAGATATCCCTGTTTTCAGTCTGCACTCACCTGAAAGAGATTTATGGTCCCCTATTGTTGATACTCTGCAATCATTGATGTCCATGCTCATACCCAAGCCTGGCTTTTAGAGACACACCTGGCCTCTCTGGTGGTCCATGGCATGGTGGGGGGTGGGACGTTTTCCGAGGTTTCTATTGCCAAGTACCTTGCTTAGAAATCAGGCCTGACACAGCTTCACAGAGCCTAGTCCTGACCCCATAGGCTGATACCCTGCCACCTCCCCTGAAGTAGCAGGCTCCTCAGAATGACCCAGGGCTTGGCAGCATCCACTGGTACTATCCCACCAGCCCCTTGAAGCCTAGCTGGAGTCTCCATAGAAACAGGGTACATCTCTATGGAAATAGGCTCTCTCCTCCCACCCCAGTGTGATGCAGCTCTCAGAGAAGCTCAGTAGTGAGGGTCTTTCCATATATAGCAATTAGGATAACCTAGTGTTCTGAGCTTGCTGAGCCTTAGATGGCAGATTCCTGCTATATTCTTTGAGATTTCTGCCATCAATGTTGCCTGAGATGCCAACTTGCCATCCCACTAACTATAAGACCGTTTTCTCAGTCAAGACCAATCCCACAAACAATAACACACACACACACACACACACACACACACACACACACACACACACATGCACACGCCCATCCATCATGATGAACAAGGCTTTGTATCTGTGATACAGACCGAATGCACCCACCAATCACATTCACTGCTTCAAACAGATCGTGATCAGGAAACAACTGATGTCACTTGTAAAATGTGATATGTCCTGGACTATCACTGTGGTAAAAAAGAAGTAGAGAAATGCAAAAAATGGGAGAAAATACTTAACCTCTTAGAGACCTAAAAGAATATTTAGATGTGGTTCCAACCAATCCTTAGTTAAAAATCATCTTGAAAAAATGCTTTCACTTCTATTTATCAATTTACTTTCTTACTTACTTACTTGCTTACTTACTTACTTACTGCAGTACTTAAGATTGAACCAAGTGGCACTCTACCATGAAGCTATATCCCCAGCCCTTTCAATTATATAAGGCGGGGGGCCTTGCAGAGTTT
Source organism: Ictidomys tridecemlineatus (assembly GCF_052094955.1). Lineage (NCBI taxonomy): Eukaryota > Metazoa > Chordata > Mammalia > Rodentia > Sciuridae > Ictidomys > Ictidomys tridecemlineatus. The sequence goes on along the minus strand of NW_027521683.1, from coordinate 215,550 downwards.
CAAATTTATGATCCTCCTGCCTTAGTCTCCCAAGGACCAGGGATTACAGGCAGGTACCACTCTTCCCCATTAATTACTTATTTTAAAAATAAGGCTATTTTTAAAAATTGAACTACAATTTGTACTCCAAGAATGCACAGATCTAAAGTGTACAGGTTTATAATATTTTACATATATATGAACTACCAAAAATCAGGATATAAAACATTTCCATCACTTTAGAATATTCCTTCATGCTTCAACTGATATCACCCCTGAGCTCCAAAAAAAAAAAAAAAAAAAGACCACCATTATTACTTGACCATTATAGCTGTTTTGCTAATTTTTGAACTTTATTTAAAGGAAACATACAGTATATATTTTGTATCTGGTTTCTTTCACCCAGAAAATTTTTTTCAGATTTGTCAATGTTATTAATGTTCCAGTATTTGTGTTTCTAAAGTAACTGAATTATTCCACTGCATGATAAACCGTGATTTGTCTTCCGTCCTTAGGCTGAAGGCATAATATTTGTTTGAGTTATTATGAATTTTTACACAAGAATTTTCGTGAACTGTGCATTAATTTCCTTGGAAATATGCTAGGAATGGGATTGTTTTGAATAGAATAACTACATATTTGACTAAATTAGAAATTACTAAATATTTTTGAAAAGTAAGTGTATAGACTTCAAATTTCACCTTGAGTATCTATCGAAATAGCTAGAAACCATGTTGTTTTCATCATTATAATAACCAAAAAGAGCAGAAGAAAATGGAAATTAATGACTTTCCTTGACTTTATTAGGAATGAAGATTATAAGGCAAACAACTAACCAAAGTCTGGGGAGAGATAAGCAACCAAAATAATCCAGGCATTTTTTTTAACTATGGGAGAACCCACTGATACATAGGAGTTTATTTATAAAAAAAAAAAAAAAACCTCAAATAAAAAATAGTTAATGGATTGCTAAAGACTTAGTATAGACTGGTTTAAGAGCATAAAGACCAAGAGGGCTATAGACATAAGATGTTTGTATTTTTTTCTTTTTCTCAATGGATTCCACCAAATGCTCCCAGGAAGATAGGGAAGTATTCTGAGAAAGTGTCTTTAACGGTATCATTTCTTGGATAGGTGGAGGGACAAAGAGCAGCAACAGCAGCCAAAACTCCTCCCAGACCCATTTCCTGATTTTTTGCGTAGAACAAAAGCTGTAATCTTCAGGGGCAAGAGTAACAGAAACTGTTACATTAGGACACTCAACAAAAAACCTTTGCAGCTATGGAAAGGAACAGGCCGAAATGTCTAACTTAGGGAGGAATAAGAACTAGGCTCAGCCATATTGCTAGAAAGTGGGTCACTGTGAAGGCCATATCCCTGTGACTGAGTTTACAGTACCTATGGCAGGGCTTCCTGGAAACATCAGAAATCCCTTCCCTGTTTCCCACTAGTCCACTAACATGCATTGACTGAAAATAACAGTAGAATACAGCTTAGAATTCTTCAAGACATAGATTATCTCTGGAGAACAGCGAAAATATAATACACAAAAGCAAGCAGGGAACAAAATTAACAAACTGAACTCAGCCATATAGAATAAGGATAATATTACAGTCAATTGAGATCAATCCGTGAATGCAAGGCTGGTTCAATATTCAAAAATTCAATCAACCGAATTTCCATAGTAACAGACTAAATAAGAAAAAAAATATATATATATCATTTCAATAGATGCAGAGAAAATAAGAAAATTCAAAATCTATTTATGATAAAAACTATAACTAAATGAAACTAGGGGCAAAGTCCAGTGGTAGAGTGCAAGCTTAGTATGCATAAGGCTCTGAATTCAAAACCCAGCACACATACACCAAAAAAAAAAAAAAACTACTAGTAAAAAATGGATAGACATTTTCTAACTTGATAAAAGGCATTGAGTAAATGTAATGTGCCAGACACATAGCTTATATTATCTCAAAACTTTTTTCAGCAGTTGTGAAATAGACATCATTAATATCCTAAGCAAGGAACAAACTGAGGAATAGAGATGAGCTGACTTTTTTACAAACAACATCTAGTAAACAACAGATGGATTTCAATCCACATCTATCTGAACAAAGAACCTACAGTTTTACTATAATATTTTTAATTTAAGATTGAAAAAGAAACAGAAATTTTAGTTCAAAACAATGGATCACGGATTAGCATGGGTACCATGATAGAAAATCAGTAATTGTATCAATCTTTTTTTTTTTCAGGAAATGTAATGTTCGGTGAGGTAACCCTTATAATACAAAAGAAGAAAAATACCTAAGTATATATCATTTGTGAATATTTCTTGTATCTTATAAAACTTAAAAAAATAAAAGTTTCTACTGAAAAAAATAGATCAATGTATTTAAAAGCAGGTGACTTATAATTTTACTTTTAAGAAATAATCAGAGATGATCACAGATACATATGTATGAAAGCTTCTATTACAATATTTATGATAGTAAATGGAATGGAAAGTTTCTATGTTCAATAAAAAAGAGACATTAACTTAATTTCATGTTAGGAAATTAAGAATACAAGGCAAACAACTAAATAGAGTACAACAATATTGGGAAATTTTGCTTTGGATATTTTAAAGATAGATAGAGGTAGAATGGGATGAATGCAAAGAGAGCTTTGATTTTGTGACCTGTTCTATTCTTCTGATTAACTTTCTGCATTTTCTTCATTTTTCCACAATGAAAACTTATTAATTGAAATAACAGACATACAAAAAAGAATTCATCACAGTGAAGCACAGTGTTAGGAGGGAGATACTGCAGATTCAATGAGACATAGGGGTTGATAGCTGGTTGTGCATTTTGACCAAGTCTCATTTATTCTTAAAAAAGAGTACCCATGCAAAAGTCTGTGAAAAGTTATGCTCTCTCTAAAGTCACTCCTATACGTCTCTTTCCAGAGTCCAGGCATCTCTGTATACAATATTATTTGCCATGTTGCTGCAGATTAACAATCCTGTTTGGGGTGCTCTAAGTCCATTCTTGGCATGGTCTCTTTTTCTCTGTTTTGTAGCTATGATACCATTGAAAATGAGCAATCAATCATTTGTCACTGAATTCATAATCTTGGGATTTTCCAACCACTCCAACCTACAGGGCTGGTTCTTTCTGCTCTTTCTGGTCATTTACCTGACCACTCTCCTGGGGAACATGCTCATAATAGTAGCCACCAGGGTCAGTCCTGCTCTCCACACTCCAATGTGCATTTTCCTCAGCAATTTGAGCTTCTTGGACGTCTGCTACACATCCACCACCCTCCCAGTACTGCTGGTGAACTTATTCTGGGAGAAGAAGGCCATTTCTTATGAGGGCTGCCTTTCCCAGATCTTCTTCTTGGTAACAAGTGCTGGCACAGAAGGCTTCTTACTGGCTGTGTGGCCAGTATGACTGCTGTGTGGCCACCTGCCGTCCTCCTCAGTACCCAGTCATCATGAGTGTGAAGGTCTGTGTTGGCCTGGTGACTGAGTCCTGGCTGTGTGGGCTGGTGAATTTGGTCACACACACGGTGCTTGCCATCACACTCACTCTTTGTGGGCCCCAGCAGTTTCACCACTTTCTCTGTGACACCCCATTGCTCCTGAAGCTCTCCTGCTCAGACACCTCTGTCAACGAGTCTGCACTCTATGTTGTAATTGCCACCATGGGCCTGAGCCCCTGCCTCTTCACTGCAGACTCCTACGCACTCATCATGGCAGCCATCCTGGGGATTCCCTCTGCCCACGGCATGAGGAAAGCCTTCTCCACCTGTGCGTCCCCCCTCAATGTCATGGTGGTCTTCTATGGAACAGCCATCTTCCATTATGACAGGCCCAGAGAAGGCTGGACATGGACACCCTGGTCTCTGTGCTCTTCTGTGTTGTGAGCCCCCTGTTGAGCCCCATCATTCACAGCCTGAGAAGCAATGAGGTCCCGAGTGCCCTGAGGAAGCTGGCTGGAGGGTGTGCATCCCTTTGCACGATCAAAGTCTAGACCAATCTTCAAACTGGAGTATAGAGTCATCTGAAAAAGTTTCCTCCCAGGGACTTGTAGGCACCTGGTTAGAGAGTCTGTATCTGGAGCTTCAACTCCAACTCCCGCTTTTAAAATCTCTGAGACTCCTTTCTCTCCTCTCTTTTCACAAACACCCTTTTCCCAAATTCAGGTTCAAGTGTGTTGGATACCTTTTGTGGGTGTTGAGCACCAACTCTGTTCTTCTGTGTTCTCCCGACACAAAAGGGACAGAAAGTAGGAGAACCTTGTTTCCCACACTCCCCTGCTTTCAGGCCTCCATTTTAGAAGGTTCTGTCAAGATCAGCTAAACACTAGGAAGAGAGGAACAAAGGAAAGGAAGGAAGCGGGTTCTTTTGGATCCCATAGCAGCAGCAGCAAACCTGCCCTTTAGAGGCAGGAACTAATCTCCTTGGTGCCAGGAGCTGTGTGTGCTTGCTCCTAGACTTCTGTTCCTGAATGTGGGTCACAGTAGCGTGGAATGAGCGTCTCTTTTTAGGGAGGTTAGGGTTTCCGTATATGGGGTGGTGTCACCTGCCCTATTTTCCTTTTTTCTTTCAGATCTCCCAACCATTTTATAACTTTTTTCTGTGTCAACTTCCTCTACCCTAAGACATCAAGAGTCATTCTTCATCTCTACCTGACCACGGTGGCACTGACCACAATAGTGGTTTACATCAGAGATGGTTCTAGATAACAGATCTGAGGAGGTAGGTTGCATGTCTGACCTGAGGGAATTGAATATGTTGATGATGTCACAGCCCATGGGAAAGGAGACCTGATAATTCCTGGTGTGCAATGACCAAAAGAGACTTTAAGTTATCGTTGCCTGAAATCAAATGTCTATGGAAAACTTAGCTTTGGAATAACACCATCGACCTTCAGGGTGGGAATGAACATTACAACATGACTACAGACTGCTGTTACTGACTGGAGTGGGAGACTTACAGAAAGAAAATGATAGGTTCAAGCATTATATTCCTCCTTCAAGTCAGGTTCAGATCATCAGAAATATATTCTCTCTGGAAACTGATAAAGGTTAATATCAGAATAAAACATCCAATTCTCCAAACTGCAGAAGTACAAAGAAAATCATAAATCCACAATTTCTCCAGGTCTCTCTTATGTGAATTAGGACATTAATGGGGGAATGATTGAGACCCTGTTAATTAGAATGGCAAAATACCAGTGGGATTAGACAAATCTCAGAGCCTTGAACCCTGAAATCTCCATTAACCCTCTTTGCTGTCAGAAGCAGCCCCTCCTCCCCTTAGGAGACTAGCTTTCCCTAAATTGAAGACCCTCTGGTGACTCTACCTGGGCAGTTGTCTTTTTTTTTTTAGAGAGAGTGAGAGAGGAGAGGAGAGAAGAGGAGGGGGGAGAGAGAGAGAGAGAGAGAGAGAGAGAGAGAAAGAGAGAGAAAATTTTTAATATTCATTTTCTAGTTCTCGGCGGACACAACATCTTTGTTGGTATTTGGTGCTGAGGATCGAACCCGGGCCGTACGAGTGCCAGGCAAGCGCACTACTGCTTGAGCCACATCCCCAGCCCAATTGTCTTTAAGATGCTCATCCATCATCCCACATTGTCACCAGACCCTTAATTGGGGTCTGATCCTAGAACGCCTCAGGTAAGAGTATAAAATATAGCCCAGAAGAGTATAAGGGTCACACAAAATAAAAGGTAAATATATTACTGTATTTTGTTAATATTAGCCTTAAGATTATATAAGAAAATTTGTTTGAGTCTTCTAGACCAAAGAAGTCAGGACATATTTCTAGATCATCTTGAATGCAGTCACAGGAACGTAATCATCAGAAATGTTAGGGCCAAGGATTTTCCTGAGCCACGGGGAGTGGCTATTAGACTCTCTTTTTTTGATGGACTGAAATCTGGACTCAGTGTTTGCTTAAGTTCAATGACCAATATGATCCTGGAATAATGGAGAGGATGGATATCAGAAATAAATAAGGTGTTGGATGGCGTGTTATGTGACCGCTTCCCTGGCCTCACAGCTGTAGCTGGAGGAGGGCCTGGAGCACCAGCATTCGCCAAGGCCTCATGGACATGCGTTCAGAAGGCAGCACCAGATCCTTGTGAAACCCGCAGCCGCTGTCCTCGGCAGCCTGGGAAGACATTAACAGATGGCATCATTTAAACGGGCTTCCTGATTTCAGTGAGAATAAGGGGACCCTGATGTAGAAGAGGCCATGTGGTGGAGCAGTGTTCAGAACATTTGAATCTGTAGAGATTTTTGACAGTGGTAAATGATCGTTGTATTTATAAATGGGAAAATATGGGCACCCTCCTAGAATAGTGCCTGTCCCATGTAATGTGAAACTCTTCTTTATACACTTCATTGTTGCAATGTAGTGGTCCATAATGGTGGGATTTGCTGACACATATTTGAACATGCACACAGAATAACCGTGAACTTTGGCCAATATCATTCCAATATTTCCCTTTTCCTCACCTCCTCCCCTGGTGCCTTGACTCTACTGATCTTCCTTCAACTTTCATGATGAGAATCCCTTCCCAACTTTCCTTCCTTTTCCCCCTCTAGCTTTAACCGAAGAAAAACATACGGCCCTTAACTTTCTGTGTTGCTTATTTCCCTTAATGTTTTGAAGATCCATCCATCTTCCAGCATGACATAATTTCGTTCTTCTTTATGGCTGAATGAAATTCCAGTGTGCATATACCAGATGTTCTTTATCCATTCGTCCACTGATGTCACCTCGGCTGGTTCATGGGCATGTATGTGTCATTATAGTTTGATGACTTCGATCCGCTGTGATAAATACCAAGCAGAGGTAGAGCTGGTTCGCAGGGTGGTCCATGGCTACTCCTGAGGAGCCTCCATCCCGATTTCCTTGGTGGTTGTGCTGATTTACATGCCCACCAACAGGGTGAGAGTGCTCTTTTCTCTCCAATTCTCTCCTTGTCACACTGGTTTCTTTTTGTATTCTTGGTGGTTGCCTTTGTCACTGAAGTGAGATGAAATCTCAGGGTAGTCTTGACTTGCAAGTATTTTCATATATTTGTTGGCCACTCACATATTTTCTTCTAAGACGTGTCTGTTTAGTTCATTGAGTTTCCCATTTGGTAAATGGGTTATTTGATAATTGGGTTATTTAAAAATTGTGGGTTTGATGTTAAGTTTTTTGAGTTCTTCATTAATATTCTGAATATTCATTTTCTTTTAGAAGAGCACCTCATAAAGATTTTCTCTTTTTTTGTAAGTTCTCTCTTCATATTTTAATTGTCTCCTTTGCTGTGCAGAACTTTCTTAATTTGATGCCATCCTATTAGCTATCTTTTGGTATTATCTCCTGTTAAAGACTGGGGTGCAGAAGAACTGTTGCAGAGAGCAGAAGTTGGAGACTGAGGTGCAGAAGGACTCTTACAGAAAGCAGAGTTTGGATACTGGGGTGCACAAGGATCGTTGCAGAGAGCAGAGTTTTCAGACTGAGGTGCAGAAGGACTGTTGCAGAGAGCAGATGTTGGAGCCTGGGGTTCAGAATGACTGTTGCAAACAGCAGAGGTTGGAGACTGGAGTGAAGAAAGATCGTTGCAGAGAGCAGATGTTGGAGACTGGGGTGCAGAAGGACTGTTATGGAGAGGAGAGTTTGAAGACTTGGATGCAGAAGGATCTTACAGAAAGCAGAGTTTAGAGACTGGGTTGTGGAAGGATCTTACAGAGAGAAGAGGTTGGAGTCTGAAGTGCAAAAGCACTGTTACAGAGAGTGGAGGTTGGAGACTGAGGTGCAGAAGGACATTTGCAGAGAGGAGAGTTTGGAGACTGAGGTGCAGAAGGATTGTTACAGAGAGCAGAGGTTGGAGAAAGGGGTGCAGAAGGACTGTTGCAGAGAGGAGAGATTTTAGACTAGGATGTAGAAGGACTGTTGCAGAGAGTAGACGTTGAAGATTGGAGACCAGAAGGACTGTAGCAGAGAGCAGACTTGGAGACTAGCGTGCAGAAGTACAGTTACAGAGAGCAGAGATTGGAGATTGGGGTGCAGAAGGACTGATACAGAAAGCAGAGGTTCGAGATTCAGGTGCAGAAGTACCCTTAGAGAGAGCAGAGGTTGGAGAATGCAGTACAGAAGAACTGTTACAGAGAGCAGAGATTGGAGACTGGGGTGGAGAATGACTGTTGAAGAGAGCAGATGTTGAAGACTGGAGTGCAAAAGGACTGCTGCAGAGAGCAGAAGATGGAGAGTGGGGTGAAGAAGGACTGTTGCAGATATCAGAGGTTGCAGACTGAGTTGCAGAAGGACTGATGTAGGGAACAGATGTTGGAGCCTGTGGTGCAGAAGGATCGTTTAGGCGAGCAGAGTATGGAGACTAGAGTGTAGAAGGACTTTTGCAGAGAGCAGATGTTGGAGACTTGGGTACAGATGGATTATTGCAGAGAGCAGAGTTTTCAGACTGAGGTATAGAAGAACTGTTGCAGGAAGCATATGTTGGAGACTTGGGTTCATAAGAACTGTTGCAGCTAGCAGAGGTTTAAGACTGTAGTGCAGTAGGATCGTTGCAGAGAGCAGAGGTTTGAGACTGAGGTGCAGAAGGATTGTTACAGAGAGCAGAGTTTGGAGACTGGGGTGCAGAAGCAGTTTTACAGAGAGCACAGGTAGGAGACTTGGGTGCCAAAGGAATTTTGCGGAGAGCAGAGGTAGGAGATTTGTTTGCAGAAGGACTGTTGCAGAAAAAAGAGGTTGGAGACTGAGGTGCAGAAGGACTGTTGTAGAGAACAGAGGTTAAAGACTGGGTTGCAGAAGGACTGTTACAGAGAAGAGACGTTGGAGACTGGGTTTCAGAAGGATCTTACAGAAAAATATTTTGGAAACTGAGGTGCAGAAGGACTGTTACAGAGAGCAGAGGTTCGAGACTGAGGTGCAGAATGATCGTTACAGAGAGCAGAGGTTGGAGACTGGGTGCAGACGGACTTTTACAGAGAGCAATTGTTTGATACTGGGGTGCAGAAGTAATGTTGCAGAGAGCAGAGCTTTGAAACTGAGATTCAGAAAGACTGTTGCTGAGAGTAGAGGTAGGAGATTGGCGTGCAGAAGGACTGTTGCAGAGAGAAGAGGTTTTAGACTGCAATGTAGAAGGAGTGTTGGACAGAGTAGAGTTTGGAAATTGGGGTCCAGAAAGAGTGTAGCAGAGAGCAGAGGTTGGAGACTAAGGTGCAGAAGAATCGTTGCAGAGAGCAGAGGTTCGAAACTGGGCTGTAGAAGGACAGTTTAACAGAGCAGATGTTAGAGTACACAAGGATTTTTGCATAGAGCAGAGATTGGAGATTGAGGTACAGAAGGAGACTGTACCGAGAGCAGAGGTTGGAGACTGGGTTGCAGATGGAGGATTACAGAGAGCGGAGTTTTCAGACTGAGGTTCAGAAGAACTGTTGTACAAAGCAGATGTTGGAGACTGCGGTTCACAAGGACATTTGCAGAGAGCAGAGGTTTGAAACTGGGGTGCAGAAGGATCGTTGCAGAGAGCAGAGGTTCAAGACTGGAGTGCAGAAGGATTGTTACAGAGAGCAGAGTTTAGAGACTGGGGTGCATAAAGACTTTTAGAGTGAGCACAGTTTGGATACTGGGGTGCAGAAGGAATGTTGCGAGAGCAGAGGTTGGAGACTTGGGTGCAGAAGGACTGTTGCGGAAAGAAGAGTTTGGAGATTGAGGTGCAGAAGGACTGTTGCAGAGAGCAAAGGTTAAAGACTGGGGTGCAGAAGGACAGTTACAGATAGCAGACGTTGGAGACTTGTTTTCAGAATGATCTTACAGAGAAAAGAGTTTGGAGATTGTGGTGCATAAGGACTGTTACAGATAGCAGACGTTGGAGACTTGTTTTCAGAATGATCATTACAGAGAGCAGAGGTTGGAGACTGGGGTGCAGAAGGAATGTTGCAGATAGCAGAGTTTGGGGACTGGGGTTCAGAAGGACTGTTGCTGAAAGCAGAGTTTGGAGACTGAGGTGCAGAAGGACTGTTACAGAGAGTAGAGGTTGGATACTGGGTTGCAGAAGGACTGACAACGAAAGCAGATGTTGGATACTGGGGGGCAGAAGAACTGTTACAGAGAGCAGAGGTTGGAGACTCTGGTACAGAAGGACTGTTACAGAGAGCAGAATTTGGTGACTGGGGTGTAGAAGGACTGATGCAGAATACAGAGTTTGGAGATAGGTTTCAGAAGGACTGTTACAGCGAGCAGGGGTTGGAGACTGTTGTGCAGAAGGATCTTACAGAGAGCAGAGGTAGGAGACTGGGGTGCAGAAGGACTGTTTTAGAGAGAAGAGGTAGGAGACTGGCATGCAGAAGTATCGTTGCAGAGAGTAGAGGTTGGAGACTGGGGTGCAGAAGGCCTTTTACAGAGAGCAGAGGTTAGAGACTGGGATGCAGAAGGCCTGTTACAAAAAGCAGAGGTTGGAGACTGGGGTGCAGAAGAACTGTTACAGAGAGCAGACTTTTCAGACTGGGTTTCAGAAGGGTCTTACAGAGAGCAGAGGTAGGAGACAGAGGTACAGAAAGACTGTTACAGAGAGCAGAGGTTGGAGACTGGGGTGCAGAGGGATTGTTGCAGAGAGCAGATTTTTCAGACTGACGTACAGAAGGACTGTTGCAGAGAGCAGAGGTTAGAGAATGGGGTGCAGAAGGACTGTTACAGAGAGCAGAGGTTAGAGAATGTGTTGCAAAAGTAAGGTTGCAGAGTTCAGATATTTGAGACAAAGTTGCAGAAGGACTATTTCAGAAAGCAGAGGTTGGAATCCGTGGTTCAGAAGATCTTATACAGAAAGCAGAGGTTTGAGACTGGGGTGCAGAAGAACCGATAGAGAGAGCAGAGGTTGGAGACTGCCGTACAGAAGGACTGTTACAGAGAGCAGAGGTTTGAGACTGGAAATTAGAAGGACTGTTGCACGGAACAGATGTTGTAGACTGGGTTTCAGCAGGACCGTTGAGGAAAGCAGAGGTTGTAGACTGGGTTTAAGAAGAATGTTACAGAGAGCAGAGTTTGAAAACTGGGGTGCAGAAGGACCTTACAGAGAACAGAGGTTGAAGACTGGGGTGCAGAAGGAGTGTTAAGGAGAGAAGACGTTGGAGACTGGGGAGCAGAAGGAAGAGTTTGGACACTCGGGTTCAGAAGGACTGATTCAGAGAGCAGATTTTGGAGACTGAAGTGCAGAAGAACTGTTTAGAAATCAGATGTTGGAGACTGGGGTGCAGAAGGACTCTTGCAGAGAGCAGAGGTTGAAGACTGAGGTAGGGAAGGACTGTCACACCGAACAGAGTTTGGAGACTGGGGTGCAGAAGGACTGTTGCAGAGAGCAGAGTTTTAAGACTGAAGTACAGAAGGATCATTGCACAGAGCAGAGGTGGAGACTTGGCTGCAGAAGGACTGTTACACACAGCACACGTTGCAGTCTGGGGTGAAGAAGGAATTTTGCAGACAGCAGAGGTTGGAGACTGGGGCGCATAAGGACTGTTGCAGATAGCAGAGTTTGGATATTAGGTGCAGAAGGACTGTTACAGAGAGCAGAGGTTGTAGACTAGGGTGCGGAAGGACTGACAGAGAAAGCAGAGGTTGGAGACTGGGGTGCAGAAAGACCGTTACAGAGGGAAGAGATTGAAGACTGCGGTACAGAAGGACTGTTACAGAGAATAGAGGCCGACTGTAGTGCAAAAAGAGTGTTGCAAAGAACAGAGTTTGGAGACTGAGGTGCAGAAGGACTGTTAAAGAGAGCAGAGCTTTTAGACAAGGTTGCAGAAGGATCTTACAGAGAGCAGAGATTGTAGACCGAGGTGCAGCAGGACTGTTACAGAGAGAAGATGTTGGAGACTGGGGTGAAGAAGGATTGTTATAGGGAACAGACTTTAGAGACTGGGGTGCAGAAGGCTTGTTATGGAGAGGAGAGTTGGGAGAAGGCGTGCAGAAGGACTGTTACAGAGGGCAGAGTTTGGAGTCTGGGTTGCAGAAGGTTATTACAGAGAGCAGTTGTTGGAGAGTGAGGTGCAGAGGAACTGTTACAGAGAGTAGATGTTGGAGACTGAGGCACAGAAAGATTATTACAGAGAGCAGAGTTTGGAGACTGGGGTGCAGAAGGACTGTTTCAGATATCAGAGGTTGGGGACTGGGGTATAGAAGGACTGTTGCAGAAACCAGAAGTTGGAATCTGGGGTACTGAAGGACTGTTGAAGAGAGCAGAGGTAGGAGACTGAGATGCAGAAAGACTCTTACAAAGAGCAGAGGTTTGCGACTGGGGTGCTGAAGGACTGATTCAGAGAGCAGAGTTTCGAGACTGGGTTGCAGAAGGCCTATTACAGAGAGCAGAGGTTGGACACTGGGGTGCAGAAGGACTGTTACACAGAGCAGAGGTTGAAGCCTGAGGTGAAGAAGGACTGTTACAGAGAAAAGATGTGGGAGACAGGGGTGCTGAACTGATACAGAGCAGAGCAGAAGTTGGAGACTGAGGTACAGAAGACCGGTTATAGAGAGCAGAGGTTGGAGACTCGGGTGCAGAAGGATTATTGCAGAGAGCAGAGTTTTCAGACTGAGGTACAGAAGAACTGTTGCAGAGAGCAGATGGAGATTGGGGTGCACAAGGACTGTTGCAGCGAGCAGAGTTTGGAGACTGGGGTGCAGAGGGATCGTTGCAGAAAGCAGAGGATGGACACTGGGGTGCATAAGGACTAATACAGAGAGCAGAGTTTGGAAACTGAGGTGCAGAAGGTCTTTTACAGAGAGCAGAGTGTGGAGACTGGGTTGCAGAAGGATCATAAATAGAGCAGAGGTTGGAGACTGAGGTGTAGAAGCACTGTATCAGAGAGCAGATGTTGGAGACTCAGGTGCAGAAGGACCATTGCAGAGAGCAGAGGTTGTAGACGGAGGTGCAGAATGATTGTTAGAGAGAGCAGAGTTTGGAGACTGGCGTCTAAAAAAACTGTAGCAGAGAGCAAAGGTTGGAGACTAAGGTGCAGAGGGACAGTTACACAGAGCACAGGTTGGAGACTTGGGTGCAGAAGGACTGATACAGAAAGCAGAGGTTGGAGACTCGGGTGTAGAAGTACCCTTACAGAGAGCAGATGTTGGAGAATGCAGTACAGAAGGACTGTTATAGAGTGCAGAGGTTGGAGACTGGGGTGCAAAAGGACTGTTGCAGAGAGCAGAGGATGGAGACTGGGGTGCAGTCGGACTGTTACAGAGAGCAGAGTTTGGAGAGTTGGTTGTAGAAGTACTGTTAAAGAGAGAAGAGGTTGGAGTCTGGGGTGCAGAATAAGAGTTGTAGAGAACAGAGTTTGGAGAGTCGGGTGCACAAGGACCATTGTAGAAAGCAGAGGTTGGAGACTGGGTTTCAGAAGGATCTTACAGAGAGCAGAGGTTGGACACTGAGGTGCAACAGGACAGTTTCGGAGAGCAGAGGTTGGAGACTGCAGTACAGAGAGACTGTTACACAGAGCAGAGGTTGGAGAGTGGGGTGCAGAAAGACAGTTACAGAGAGCACAGTTTTGAGACTGGGGTGAAGAAGAAATGTTGCAGAGAGCAGAGGTTCGAGAATAGGGTGCAGAAGGACTTTTGCAGAGAGCAGAGGTTGGAGACTGAGTAGCAGAAGGACAGTTACAGAGAGCAGAGTTTGGAGAATGCGGAACAGAAAGACTATAACAGAGACTAGAGGCTGGAGACAGGGGTGCAGAATGACTGTTGCAGAGAACACAGGTTTGAAACTGGCGTGCAGAAGGACAGTTGCAGAGAGCAGAGTTTGGAGACTGGGGTGGAGAAAGAATGTTACAGAGAGCAGAGTTTGGAAACTGGGGTGCAAAAGGATCTCACAGAGAGCAGAGATTGAAGACTGGGGTGCAGAAGGACTGTTACAGAGAGCAGAGGTGGTAGACTGAGATGCAGAAGGACTGTTACAGAAAACAGAGTTTGGAGACTGATTTGTAGAAGAATAGTTGCAGAGAGCAGAGTTTTCAGACTGAGGTGAAGAAGGACTGTTTTAGAGAGCAGATGTTGGAGACTGGGGTGTAGAAAGACTTTTACAGAGAGCAGAGGTTGGAGACTGGGTTGCAAAAGAATCGTTGCAGAGAGCATAGGTTGGAGACTGGTGTGCTAAACGATTTTTACAGAGAGGAGAGGTTGGAAAATGGGGTGCAGAAGGACGATTGCAGAGAGCAGAATTTGGGGACTGAGGTGCAAAAAGATTGTTACAGAGAACAGAAGTTGGAGGACTGTTGCAGTGAGCAGAGTTTGGACACTGTGGTGCAGAAATATCATTGCAGAGAGCAGAGGTTGGAGACCTTGGCGCAGAAGGACTGTTACAAATAGCAGAGTTTGAAGACTGGGTAGCAGAAGGATCTTACAGAGAGCCAGGTTAGAGACTGAGGTGCAGAAGCACTGTTACAGAGAGTACAGGTTGTATTTTGAGGTGCAGAAGGACCGTTGCAGAGAACACAGGTTAAAGAATGATGTGCACAAAAATTGATACAGAGAGAAGAGTTTGGAGACTGGGGTGCAGAAAGACTGTTGCAGAGAGTAGAGGTTTTAGACTGGGGTGTAGAAGGACTGTTGCAGAAGGTAGAGGTGGGAGATTGGGGTGCAGAAGAATTGAAGCAGAGAGCAGAAGTTGTAGACTAAGGTGCAGAAGGACAGTTACACAGAGCAGAGATTGGAGACTGGGGTACAGAAGGACTGATACAGAAAGCAGAGTTTGGAGACTCGGGTGCAGGAGGACCGTTACAGAGAGCAGAGGTTGGAGACTGCACTACAGAAGGACTTTTACAGAGAGTAGAGGTCGGAGACTGGGGTGAAGAAGGATCATTGCAGAGAGCAGAGTTTGGAGACTGAGAAATAGAAGGATCCATGCAGAGAGCAGAGAAGGAGACTGGGGTGCAGAAGGACTGTTACAGAGAGGAGAGGTTGGAGAATGTGGTGCAGGAGGATCTTTAAGAGAACTGAGGTTGGGGACAGGGGTGCAGAATGACTGTTGTGAACAGCAGACTTTGGAGACAGGGGTGCAGAAGGATCATTGCAGAGAGCAGAGGTTTAAGACTGAGGTTCAGAGGGACTGTAGCAGAGAGCAGATGTTGGAGACTGGGGTGCAAAAGGAATGTTGCAGAGAGCGGACGTTGCAGACTGGGTCTAAGAAGGATCGTTACACAGAGCAGAGGTTGGAGACTGGGGAGCAGAAGGACTCTTAAAGAGAGCAGAGGTTGGAGACTGGGGGAAGAATTCCTGTTACAGATAGAAGAGTTTGTCGACTGGGTTGCAGGAGAATCTTACAGAGAGCAGAGGTTGGAGACTGAGGTGAAGAAGCACTGTTACAGAGAGCAGAGGTTGGAGACTAGAATGCATAATAACTATTGCAGAGAGCAGAAGTTGCAGACTGAGGTGCAGGAGGACTGATACAGAGAGCAGAGTTTGGAGAATGTGGTGCAGAAAAATTGATACAGAAAGCAGAGGTTAGAGAATGTGGTGCAGAAGGACCCTTACAGAGAACAGAGTTTGGACACTGAGGTGCAGAAGGACTGTTGCAGAGAGCAGAGGTTGGAGTTTGGGGCGCTGAAGGACTGTTGCAGAGAACAGAGGTTGGATTCTGAGGTGAAGAAGGACTGTTACAGAGAGCAAGGTTAAAGACTGGGGTGCAGAATGAGTGATACATAACGCAGAGTTTCGAGACTGGGGTGTAGAAGGACCGTTACAGAGAGCAGAGGTTGGAGACTGCGGTACAGAAGGACTGTTACAGAGAGTAGAGGTTGAAGACTGGGGTGCAGAAGGATAGTTGCAGAGAGCAGAGGTTGCAGACTGAGGTGCAGAAGGACTGTTACAGAGAGCAGAGTTTGAAGACTTTGGTGCAGAAGGACTGATACACAAAGCAAAGGTTGGAGACTGGGGTCCAGAAGGACCCTAAAAGAGAAAGAGGTTGAAGACTCCGGTATAGAAGAACTGTTGTTTAGAACAAGGTTGAAGACTGGTGAGCAGAGGGACCATTGCAGAGAGGAGAACATGGAGACTGGGGTGCAAAAGGAATGTTAAAGAGCACAGAGTTTGGAAACTGGTGTAGAGAAGTATCTTCCAAAGAGCAGAGTTTGGAGACTGGGGTGCAGAAAGATTGTTGCAGATAGCAGACTTTGTTGACTGGGTTCCAGAAAGATCGTTGCAGAGAGCAGATAATGGAGACTGGGGTATAGAAAGACTGTTACAGAGAGCAGAGGTTGGAGACTGGGGTGCAGAAAGACTGTTGCAGAAAGCAGTTTTTGAAGACTGAGGTGCAGAATTAAAGTTGCAGAGAGCAGAGTTTGAAAACTGGGGTGCAGAAGTACTGAAACAGAGAGCAGAAGTTGGAGACTGAGGTGCCAAAGTAAAGTTACAGAGAGCAGAAATTGGATACTAGAATGCAGAAGGACGGATACAGAAAGCAGAGGAGGGAGACTGGGGTGTATAAAGACCTTTAGAGAGAGCAGAGGTTGGAGACTGCAGTGCTGAAGGACTGTTACAGAGAGCAGATGTTTCAGACTGTGGTGCAGAAAGACTGTTGCAGAGAACAGAAATTTGAGACTGGGGTGCATAAGGACCGTTGCTGAGAGCAGAGGTTGGAGACTGTGTTGCAGAAAGATTGTTAGAGAGATTAGAGTTTGGAGACTAGGGTGCAGAAGGATCTTTCAAAGATCAGAGGTTGGGACTGTGGTGAAGAAGGACTGTTGCAGAGAGCAGAGTTTAGAGATTGGGGTGCAGAAGGATCCTTGCAGAGAGTAGAGGGTGGAGACTGGGGAGCATCAGGCTTGTTACCGAGAGCAGAGGTTGGAGGCTGGGGTGCAGAAGGCCTGTTACAGAGAGCAGAGACTGCAGACCAGGGTTCAGAAGGACAGTTGCAGCGAGTAGACCTTGGAGACTGTGGTTGAGAAGGATCGTGTCAGAGAGCAGAGTTTGGAGACTGGGGTGCAAAAGGACTCTTACAGAGAGCAAAGTTTGGAGACTGGGGTGAAGAAGGCCTGTTACAGAGATCAGAGTATGGAAACTGGGGTGCAGAAGTACTGTTACAGAGAGCAGAGTTTGGAGAGTGGGGTGAAGAAGGACTGCTGCAGAGAGCAGAGATTTGAGACTTGGGTATATAAGGACTGTTGCAGAGAGCAGAGGTTGGAATTTGGGGTGCAAAAGGACTGGTCAGAAATCGAAGGTTGGAGACTGAGGTGCAGAAGGACTGTTACAGAGTGGAGAGGTTTGAGACTGGGGTGCAGAAGGATCGTTGCAGAGAGCAGAGGTTGGAGACTGAGGTGCAGAAGGATCGTTGCAGAGAGCAGAGGTTCGAGACTGGGGTGCAGAAGCATCGTGAAAGAGAGCAGAGGTTGGAAACTGGGGTGCAGAAGGACTTTTACAGAGAAAACAGGTGGGAGACTGGGTGCAATAGGAATTGGGCAAAGAGCAGAGGTTGGAGACTAAGGTGCAGAAGGACTGTTAAAGATAGCAGAGTTTAAAGACTGGGGTGCAGAAGGACTTATAGAGAAAGCAGATGGTGGAGACTGGGGTGCATAAGAACCGTTACAGAGAGCAGAGGTTGGAGACTCCGGTACAGAAGGAGTGTTACAGAGAGCAGAGTTTGGAGACTGGGGTGCAAAAGCACTGTTGCTGAGAGCAGATGTTGGAGACACCGGTACAGAAGGAGTGTTACAGAGAGCAGAGGTTGGAGACTGGGGAGCAGAAGTACTGTTATAGAGAGCACAGGTTGGAGACTGGGTGCAAGAGAAATTGGGAAGAGAGCAGAAGTTGGAGACTGAGGTGTAGAAGGACTGTTAAAGAGAGCAGAGGTTAAAGACTGGGGTGCAGAAGGACTTATAGAGAAAGCAGATGTTGGAGACTGGGGTGCATAAAAACCGTTACAGATAGCAGTCGTTGGAGACTCTGGTACAGAAGGAGTGTTACGGAGAGCAGAGTTTGGAGTCTGGGGTGCAAAAGCAGTGTTGCTGAGAACAAATCTTGGAGACTCCGGAACAGAAGTATTGTTACAGAGAGCAGAGGTTTGAGACTGGGGTTCAGAAGTACTGTTACAGAGAGCACAGGTTGGAGACTGCGTTGCAGAAGGACTTTTGAAGACAGCAGACGTTGGAAACTGGGGTGCAAAAGGCCTCTAAAGAGAGCAGAGTTTGGAGACTGGGGTGAAGAAGGCCTATTACAGAGAGAAGATGTTGGAGACTGGGGTGCAGAAGCACTGTTACAATGAGCAGAGTTTACAGACTGGGTTTGAGAAGGGTCTTACAGAAAGCAGAGGTTGAAGACTGAGTTACAGAAGGAGTGTTACAGAAAGCAGAGGTTGGAGACTGGGGTGCAGAAGGATTTTGCAGAGCAGAGTTTTTAGACTGAGGTACAGAAAAACTGTTGCAGAGAGAAGATGTTGGAAACTGGGTGCACGAAAACTGATGCAGCGAGCAGAGGTTGGAGACAGGGTGCAGAATGATCTTTACAGAGAGCAGAGGTTGGAGACTGGGTTGCAGTAAGACTGTTACAGCAAGCAGAGGTTGGAGACTGGTGTGCAGAAGGATCTTACAGAGAGCACAGTTTGGAGACTGGGGTGCAGAAGGACTGTTGCTGAGAGCAGATGTTGGAGAGTTTGGTGCAGAAGGACTGTTGCAGAGAGCAGAGTTTGGACACTGGTGTATAGAAGGACTGTTGCAGAGAGCAGAGGTTGAAGACTGGGGTGCAGAAGGACTGTTGCAGAGAGCAGGTGTTGCAAAATGAGGTGCAGAAGGACTGTTACAGAGAGCAGAGTTTGTAGACTGGGGTGCAAAAGGCTTGTTACAGAGAGCAGAGGTTTGAGACTGGGGTGGAGAAGGACTGGTACAGAGAGCAGATTTTGGAGACTGGGTTTCAGAAGGATCTTACAGAGAACAGAGTTTAGAGACTGAGGTGCAGAATGACTGTTTCAGAGAGTAGACGTTGGAGACTGGGGTTCAGAAGGATCGTTGCTGAGAGCAGAGTTTGAAGACTGCGGTGCAGAAGGAGTCTTACAGAGAGCAGAGTTTGGAGAATGGGGTGAAGAATGCCTGTTACAAAGAGCAGATGTTGGAGACTGAGGTGCAGAAGGATCGTTGTAGAGAGCAGAGGATCGAGACTCGGGTGCAGAAGGACCATTGCAGAGAGAAGTTGTTGGAGACTGAGGTGCAGAATTATGGTTACAGAGAGCAGAGTTTGGAGACTGGGTTGAAGAAGGACTGTTACAGCCAGAAGAGTTTGGAGACTGGTGTGCAAAAGGATGTTACAGAGAGTGAAGTTTGGAGACTGGGGTGCAGAAGGAATGTTGCAGAGAGCAGAGCTTGGAGACTGGGGATCAGAAGGACTGTTGCAGAAAGCAGAGTTTGGAGACTGAGGTGCAGGAGGACTGTTACAGAGAGCAGATGTTGGAGACTGGGGTACAGAAGGACTGATAGAGAAAACAGATTTTGGAGAGTGGGGTGCAGAAGGACCGTTATAGAGAGCAGAGGTAGGAGACTCCGGTACAAAAGGACCGTTATAGAGAGCAGAGGTAGCAGACTCCAGTACAAAAGGACTATTACAGAGAGTGAGGTTGGAGACTGATGTGAAGAAGGAATGTTGCAGAGAGCAGAGGTTAGAGACTCGAGTGCAGAAGTCTCGTTGCAGAGAGTAGAGGTTGGAGACTGGGGTGCAGAAGGCATCTTACAGAGAGCAGAGGTTGGAGACTGGAGTGCATAAAGCCTGTTACAGAGAGCAGAGTTTGCAGACTGGGTTTCAGAAGGGTTTTACCGAAAGCAGAGGTTCGAGACAGAGGTACAGAAGGACTGTTACAGAGAGCAGAATTTGGAGATTGGGGTGCAGAAGGATTGTTGTAGAGAGCAGAGTTTTCAGACTGAGGTACAGACGAACTCTTGCAGAGAGCAGATGTTGTTGATTGGGGTGCACAAGGACTGTTGCAGCGAGAATATTTTTAAGACTGTGGTGCAGAAGGATCGTTGCAGAGAGCACAGGTTGGAGACTGGGGTGCAGAAGTACTGATACAGAAAGCAGAGGTTGGAGACTGGGGTGCAGAAGGCCTGTTACAGAGAGCAGTGTTTGGAGACTGGGGTGCAGAAGGATGGTTACAGAGAGCAGAGTTTGGAGTTTAGGTTGCAGAAGGATGTTAAAGAGAGCAGAATTTGAAGACTGAGGTGCATAAGCACTGTTACAGAGAGAAGAGGTTGGAGACTGAGCTTCAGAAGGACCTTTGCGGAGAGCAGACTTGGAGACTGAGGTGCAGAAGGATTGATACAGAGAGCAGAGTTTGGAGACCTTGGTGCAGAAGAACTGATACAGAAAGCTGAGGTTGGAGACTCAGGTGCATAAGGACCCTTACAGAGAGCAGAGGTTAAAGACTGCAGTACAGAAGGACTTTTACAGAGAGCAAAGGTTGGACATTGGGGTGGAGAAGAACTGTTTTAGAAAGCAGATATTGGAGTCTGTGTTTCAAAAGGACTGTTGAAGAGAGCAGGGAATAACGACTGGATTGTAGAAGTACTGTTGCAGAGAGCAGAGTTTGCAGACTGAGTTGCAGAAAACTGTTATGGCGGGCAGAGGTTGGAGACTGTGGTGGAAAACGAAGGATACAGAAAGCAGAGTTTGGATAGTGGGGTCAATAAGGACCTTTACAAAGAACAAAGATTGGAAACTGGGGTACAGAAGGACTGTTACAGAGAGCAGAGGTTTGAGACTGGTGTGCAGAATAACTGTTGTAGAGAACAGAGGGTGGAGACTGGGGTGCAGAAGGATCGTTGGGGCGAGCAGAGTATGGAGACTGGGGTGTAGAAGGACTGTTGCAGAGAGCAGAAGTTGAAGACTGGGGTGTAGAAGGACTGTTGCAGAGATCAGATGTTGGAAACTTGGGTGCAGAAGGATTGTTGCATAGAGAAGAGGTTGGAGACTGGAGTGCAGAAGGATAGTTAAAGAGAGCAGAGGTTGGAGACTTGGGTGCAGAAAGATCATTGCAGTGAGCAGAGGTTGGAGACTGGGTTGCAGAAGGATCGTTAAAGAGAGCAATATTTGGAGACTATCGTGCAGAAGGACTTTTACAGAGAGCACAGGTTGAAGACTTGGATGTAGTAGGACTTTTACAGAGAGCACAGTTTGAAGACTGAGGTGCAAAAAAACTGTTGCAGAGAGCAAAGTTTGGAGACTTTGGTGCAGATGGAGGGATGCAGAGTGCAGAGGTTGGAGACTGAGGTGCAGAAGAACCCTTACAGAGACCAGAGTTTGGAGACTGCTTTGCAGAAGGACTGTTACAGAGAGCAGAGGTTGGAGACAGGTGTGCAGAAGGATCTTACAGAAAGCAAAGGTTGGAGACTGGGGTGCAGAAGGACTTTGGCGGAGATGAGAGGTTGGAGAATGGGGTGCAGAAGAATCTTTGAAGAGAGAAGAGTTTGGAGACTGGGGTCAAAAGGCCTGTTACTGACAGCAGAGTTTGGAGCTTGGGGTGCAGAAGGCCTGTTACAGAGAGCAGTGCTTGGAGAATGGGGTGCAGAAGTTCAGTTACAGAGAGCAGAGTTTAAAGACTGGGTTGCAAAAGGATCTTACAGAAAGCAGAGTTTGGAGACTGAGGTAAAGAAGGACTGTTATAGAGAGCAGAGGTTGGAGACTGAGGTGCAGAAGGATCGTTAAAGTGAGCAGAGTTTTCAGACTGAGTTGCAGAAGGACTTTTAAAGAGAGCAGAGGTTTTATACTGGGGTGCAGAAGGCCTGTTACAGAGAGCAGAGATGGGAGACTGGGGTGTACAAGGACTGTTGCAGAGAGTAGAGGTTGGAGATTGGATTCCAGAAGGACTATTGCCGAGAGAAGAGTTTGGAGACTGGGGTGGAGAAGGACTGCTGCAAAGTAGAGTTTGGAGACTGAGGTGCAGAAGAACTGGTACAGAGAGCAGAGGTTGGAGACTGGGGTGCAGAAGGGCTGATACAGAAAGCAGACGTTGGTGATCTGGGTGCAGAACGCTTGTTGCAGAGAGCTGAGGTTAAAGACTGGGGTGGAGAAGAACTCTTTTAGAGAGCAGATGTTGGAGTCTGTGGTGCAAAAGGACTGTTGGAGAGAGCAGAGACTGGAGACTTGGGTGCAGAAGGAGTATTGCAGAGAGCAGTGGTTGCAGACTGAGGTGCAGATGGAATGTAGCAAAGAGCAGATGTTGGATCATGTGGTGCAGAAGGACTGTTTCAGAGAGCAGAGTTTAGTGACCGGGGTGCAGAAAGACTGTTGCAGAGAGCAGAGGTTGCAGAGTGAGGTGCAGAAAGACTGCTTAAGAGAGCAGAGGTTGAAGACTTCGGTGTAGAAAAACTCTTGGACAGATCAGAGTTGAGAGATTAAGGTGCAGAAGGACTGTTGCAAAGAGCAAAATTTCGAGACTGAAGTGCAGAAAAACTATTACAGAGATCAGAGTTTGGAGACTGGGCAGTAGAGAAACTGTTGCAGAGATCCTATGTTGGAGTCTGGGGTGCAGAAGGACTGTTGCAGAGAGTAGAGGTTGGAGATTGGAGTGTACAAGAACTGTTGCAGAGAGCAGAGTTTGGAGACTGGGGTGCAGAAGGACCATTGCAGAGTGGAGAGGTTGGAGACTCAAGTGCAGTAGGATTGTTACAGAGTGCAGAGGTAGGATACTGGGGAGCAGAAGGACTGACCAGAGGGCAGAGCTTGCAGACTGGGGTGCAGAAGAAATGCCACAAAGAGCAGAGTTTGGAAACTGGGGTGCAGAAGGATCTTATAGAGACCAGATATTGGAGACAGGAGGCCGAAAGACTGTTACAGAGAGCAGACGTTGGAGACTGGGGTGCAGAAGTATCTTTGCAGAGAGTAGATGTTGGAGACTTGGGTGTAGAAGGACTGTTGCAGAGAGCAGATGTTTGAGACTGGGGTTTAGAAGGACATTTACAAAGAGCAGAGGTTTCAGACTGAGGTGTAGAAGGACTGTTACAGAGAGCAGAGGTCGGAGACTGGGGTGCAGAAGGACCATTACAGAGAGCAGAGTTTGGAGACTGCAGTACAAAAAAAAAACTGTTAAAAAGACCAGAGTTTGGAGACTAGGGTGCAGAAGGACTATTGCTGAGAAAAGGTTTTGGAGACTTGTTTGCAGAAGAAATTCTGCAGAGAGCAGAGGTTGGAGACATAGGTGTAGAATGACTTTTAGAGACAGCAGAGATTGGAGACTTGGGTGCCAAAAGATCTTCCAGAGAGCAGAGGTTGGAAACTGGGGTGCAAAGGACTGTTGCAGAGAGCAGAGGTTGAAGACTGAGGTGCAGAGGGTCGTTGCAGAGAGAAGAGGTTTGAGACTGGAGTGCAGCAGGCCTGTTACAGAGACCAGAGGTTGGAGACTGAGGTGCAGAAGGATAATTCCAGACAGCAGAGTTTGGAAACTGACGTACATAAGGATCCTTGCAGAGAGCAGAGATTTGAGACTGTGGTGCAAAATAATCGTTACAGAGATCAGAATGTGGAGACTGGGGTGCAGAAGGACTGTTGCAGAGAGCAGATGCTTAAGACTGAGGTTCATAAGGATAGTTGCAAAGAGCAGAAGTTGGAGACTGCGGTATAGAACGACTGTTACAGAGAGCAGAGATTGGAGACTTGGGTGCAGAAGGACTGATGCAGAGAACAGGGGTTTGAGACTGGGGTGCAGAAGGCCTGTTACAGAGTGCAGAGTTTGAAGAGTGGGGTGCAGAAGGCCTGTTAGAGTGAGCAGTGTTTGGAGACTGGTGTGCAGAAGCACTGTTACAGATAGCACAGTTTCGAGACAGGGTTGAAGAATGTCTTACAGAGAGCATTTTGGAGACTGAGGTTCAGAAGGACTGTTACAGAGAGCAAAGTTTGGAAACTGGGGTGCAGAAGGATTGTTGCAGAGAGCAGAGGTTGTAGACTGAGGTGCAGAAAGACTGTAGCAGAGAGCATATGTTGGATCCTGGGGTGCAGAAGGAATGTTACACAGAGCAGAGTTTGGAGACTGGGGTGCAGAAGTATCATTGCAGAGAGCACAGGTTGGATACTGGGGTGCAGAAGGCCTGTTACAGAGAGCAGAGTTTGGAGACTGGGGTGCAGAAGGACTGATACAGAGAGCAGAGTTTGAAGTATGGGTTGCAGGAGAATCTTACAGAGAACAGAATTTGGAGACTGAGGTGCAGAAGGACTTTTACAGAGCATAGAGTTTGGAGACTTAGGAGCAGAAGGACTGTTGTGGAGAGAAGAGGTTGGAGACTGAGGTCAAAAAGGATTAATACAGAGATCAGTGGGTAAAGACTGGGGAGCAGAAGGAGTGTTACAGAGAGCAGAGTTAGGAGATTGGGGTGCAGAAGAACTGTTACCGAGAGCAGAGGTTGGAGACTGGGGTGTAGAAAAACCGTTGCAGAGAGCAGAGCTTGGAACCTGGCAAAAAGAAGGGTCGTTGCAGAGAGCAGATGTTTGAGACTGGGGTGCAGAAGGACTGTTACAGAGAGCGAGGTTGGAGACTGAGGTGCATAAGGATGGTTTCAGAGAGCAGAGGTTGGAGAATGGGGTGCAGAAGGACCGTTACAGATTGCAGAACTTTGAGACTGAGGTGGAGAAGGACTTTTACAAAGAGGAGAGGTTGAAGACTGGGGTTCAAAAGGATTCTTACATAAAGCAGATGATGGAGAATGGGGAGCAGAAGGAATTTTACATAGTGCAGGGTTCAGAGATTGGGGATCAGAAGAACTGTTACAGAGAGCAGAGGTTGGAGAATGGGGTGCAGAAGGCCTGTTACAGGGAACAGAGTTTAGAGACTGAGGTGAAGAAGAATTTTTACAGAGAGCAGAGTTTGGACACTGTTGTGCAGAAGGACTGTTACAGAGAGCAGAGGTTGGAGACTGTGGTGAAGAAGTATCGTTGCAGAGAGCAGAGGTAGAAGACTGAGGTGCAGAAAGATCGCTACAGAGAGCAGAGGTTGGAGACTGGGGTGCAGCAGGAAAGTTGCAGAGAGGACTGGTTGGAGACAGGGGTGCAGAAGAAATGTTGCAGAGAGAAGAGGTTTGAGACTGGGGTGAAGAGGAACTGTAGCAGAGAGCAGAGTTTGGAGACTGGGGTGCAGAAGGACTGTTACAGAGAGCCACTGTTGGAGACTGAAGTGCAGAAAAATTGTTAAAGAGAGCAGAGGTTGGATACTGGGGTGCAGTAGGACTGTTACAGAGAGAAGAGGTTGGAGACGGAGATGCAAAAGGATCATACAGAGAGCAGAATCTCGAGACTGGGGTGCAGAAGGACTGTTGCAGAGAGCAGAGTTTACAGTCTGAGGTCCAGAAGGATCCTTGCAGAGAGAAGTGGTTACAGACTGGGTGCGGAAGGACTGTTACAGAAAGCAGAGGTTGGCAAGTGGGGAGCAGATGGACCGTTACAAAGAGAAGAGGTTGGAGACTGCGATACAAAAGGACTGTTACAAGGAGAAGAGATAGGAGACTGGGTAGAAAAAGGATCGTTGCAGAGAGCAGATGTTGGAGACTGGGGTGCAGAAGGACTGACACAGAAAGCAGAGATTGGAGACTGAGTTGCAAAAGGATCCTTACAGAGAGCAAAGGTTGGAGACTGAGGTACAGAAGGTTCGTTTCAGAGAGCAAATGTAGGAGACTGGGGTCAGATAGACAGTTACACAGAGCACATTTTAGAGACTGGGGTGCAGAAAAAATGTTGCAGAGTGCAGAGGTTAGAGATTGGGGTGCAGAAAAACTGTTGCAGAGAGCAGAGGATGGAGACTGAGTTGCGGAAGGACTGATACAGAAAGCAGACATTGGAGACTGGGGTGCAAAAGGACCCTTACAGAGAGCAGAGGTTGGAGAGTGCCGTACAGAAGGATTGTTACAGAGAGCAGAGCTTGGAGACTTGGGTGCAGAAAGACTTTTGCAGAGAGCAGAGGATGGAGCCTGAGGTGAAGAAGGATTGTTGCAGAGAGAAGATGTTGGAGACTGGGTTGCAGAATGCCTGTTATAGAGTGCAGAGTTTGGAGAGTGGGGTGCCGAAGGTCTGTTACAGAGAGCAGAGTTTAGATACTGGGGTGCAGAAGAACTGTTACAGATAGCACAGTTTCGAGACTGGGTTGCAGAAGGATCTTACAGAGAGCATTTTGGAGACTGAGGTTCAGAAGTTCTGTTACAGAGAGGTTGGAAACTGGGGTACAGAAGGATTGTTGCAGAGACCAGCGTTTTCAGACTGAGGTGCAGAAGGACTGTTGCATAGATCAGATATTGGATCCTGGGGTGCAGAAGGACTGTTGCAGAGAGCAGAGTATGGAGTCTGGGGTACAGAAGGATCAATGCAGAGAGCAGAGGTTGGAGATTTGTGTGCAGAAGGCCTGTTAAAAAGAGCAGAGTTATAAGACTGGGGTGCAGAAGGCCTGTTACAGAGAGCAGAGTTTGGAGAATTGGGTGCAGAAGGACTGTTACAAATAGCACTGTTTATAGACTGTGCTATAGACTGGATAATTGGTTGCAGAAGGATCTTACAGAGAGCAGAGTTTGGAGAATGACGTGCAGAAGGACTAATACACAAAGTAGAGGTTGGAGACTTGGGTGTAGAAGGACCGTTACATATTGCAGAGTTTGGAGACTGATGTACAGAAGGGCTGTTACAGGGAGAAGAGGTTGGAAACTGAGGTTGTAAAGGATCGTTAAAGAGAGCATATGTTGTAGACTGGTGTGCAGAAGGATCTTACTGAGAGCATAGTTTGGAGACTGAGCTGCATAAGGACTGTCACGGAGAGCAGAGGTTGAAGAGTGGGGTGCAGATGGATCGTTGCAGAGAGCAGAGGCTAGAGACTGAGGTGCAGAATGACCGTTGAGGAGAGCAGAGGTTGGAGACTGTGGTGGAGAACGATACTTACAGAGAGCAGAGGTTGGAGACTGGGGTGCAAAAGGACAGTTACAGAGAGCACAGGTTGGAGACTGGGGTGCGGAAGAAATGTTGTAGAGAGCAGAGGTTGGATACTAGGGTGCAGAAGGACTGTTACAGAGAGCAGAGTTTGTAGACTGAGGTGCAGAAAAACTGTTACAGAGAGCAGAGGTTGGAGACTGGGGTACAGAAGAACTTATACAGAAAGCAGAGGTTGGAGACTTGGGTGCAGAAGGACTGTTGCAGAGAACAGAGTTTGGAGACTGGGGTGCAGAACTACCGATGCAGAGAGCTGATGTTGGAGATTTTTGTGCAGAAGATTGTTACAGAGAGCAGAATTTGGATACTGGGGTTCATATGGACTGTTACAGATATCTGAGGTTGGAGACTGAGGTGCAGAAGGATCTTACAGAGAGCAGAGGTTAGAGACTTGGGTGCAGAAAGACTGTTGCAGAGAGTAGAGGTTGGAAACTGAGGTGCAGAAAGATCGTTGCAGAGAGAAGAGGTTGGAGAATGGAGTGCAGAAGTCCTGTTACAGAGAGGCGAATTTGGAAACTGGAGTGCAGAAGGCCTTTTACAGAGAGCAGAGGTTGGAGACTGGGGTGAAGAAGGACTGTTACAGATAGCACAGTTCGGAGACTGGGGTACAGAAGGATCGCTGCAGAGAGCAGAGGTTTCAGACTGAGGTGCAGAAGGACTGCTAAAGAGAGCATAAGTTGGAGTCTGAGGTGCAGAAGAACTATTACAGAAAGAAAAGGTTGGCAATTGGGATGCAGAAGGACCGTTACAGAGAGAAGAGGTTGGAGACTGCTGTACAGAAAGACTGTTACAGAAAGCAGAGTTTGGAGACTGGGGTTCAGAAGGACCATTGCAGGGAGCAGAGGATGGAGCCTTGGGAGAAGAAGGATCATTGCAGAGAGCAGATATTGGAAACTGGGGTGCAAAAGGACTGTTCCAGAGAGTAGAGGTTGGAGACTGAGGTTCAGAAGTATCGTTACAGAGATCAGAGTTTGGAGACTGAGGTGCAGACGGACTTTTACAGAGAGCAGAGGATGGAGACTGGGGTGCAGAACGATTCTTTCTGAGAGCAGAGGATGGAGACTCGGATGCATCAGGAGTGTTTCAGAGAGCAGAGTTTGGAGATTCTGGTTTAGAAGAACTGTGAAAGAGAGCAGAGTTTTTAGCCTAGTGTTCAGAAGGATTGTTACAAAGTTCAGAGGTTAGATTCGGGTGCAGCAGGACTTTTTCAGAGTATAGCTTGGAGACTGGTGTGCAGAAGAACTGTTACAGAGAGCAGAGGTTGGAGACTGCGGTGCAGAAGGCCTGTTACAGAGAGCATTGGTTGGAGACTGAGGTTCAGAATGATCCTTACAGAGAGCAGAGTTTGGATACTGAGGTGCAGAAGGACTGTTAAGGAGAGCAGAGTTTGGATACTGAGTTGCAGAAAGATTGTTACAGAGAGCAGAGGTTAGAGACTGAAGTGCAGAAGGACTGTTCCAGAGAGCAGAGTTTGATGCTTGGGGTGCAGAAGTATCGTTGCAGAAAGCAGAGGTTGGAGACTGAGGTGCAGAAGCACTTACAGAGAGCAGAGGTTGGAGACTGGGGTGCAGAAAGACAGTTACAGAGAGCACAGGTTGGAGACTGGGGTGTAGAAAAAATGTTGCAGAGAGCATATATTTGAGACTGCGGTGCAGAACCACTGTTGCAGAGAGCAGAGGTTGGAGACTGAGGTGCAGAAGGACTGTTACAGAGAGTAGAGGTTGGAGACTGTGTGTCAGAACGACTGATAACAAACCAGAGTTTGCAGACTGCGATATAGAAGGACTGTTACAGAGAGCAGATGTTGGAGACTGGGGTGCAGAAGGACTGTTGCAGAGAACAGAGGTTGGAGACTGGGGTGCAAAAGAACCGTTGCAGAGAGAAGAGTTTTGAGACTGAGGTTCAGGTTTGTTACAGAGAGCAGAGGTTGGATACTTGGATGCAGACGGACTGTTACAGAGAGCAGAGTTTGGAGACTAGGGTGCAGAAGGATCTTAGAGAGAGCAGATATTGGAGACTGATGGAAGGAGGACTGTTGCAGATAGCAGATTTTGTAGACTGAGGTGCAGAATGGTCGTTTCAGAGAGAAGTGTTTGGTGACTGCGGTGAAGAAGGCCTGTTACAGAGAGCAGAGGTTGGAGACTGGGGTACTGAAGGCCTGTTACAGAAAGCAGATGTTGGAGACTGGCGTGCAGAAGGACTGTTACAGATAGCACAGTTTATATACTGGGTTGCAGAAGGATATTATAGAGAGCAGAGTTTGGAGACTGAGGTGCAGAAGGACTGTTACGGAGAGCAGAGTTTGGAGACTGTGTTTCAGAATGATTGTTGCAGAGAGCAGAGTTTTCAGACCTAGGTGCAGCAGGACTGTTGCAGAGAGCAGATGTTCGAGAGTGGGGTGCAGAAGGACTCTTTCAGAGAGCAGAACTTAGAGACTGGAGTGCAGAAAGATTCTTGCAGGGAGAAGAGGTTGGAGACTGGGGTGCAGAAGGCCTGGTACAGATATCACAGTTTGGAGACTGGTGTGCAGAAGGATATTATAGAGAGCAGAGTTTGGATACTGAGGTGCAGAAGAACTGTTGCAGAGAGCAGATGTTCAAGACTGGGTTGCAGAAGGAGTGTTTCAGAGATTAGAACTTTGAGACTGGGGTGGAGAAGGATTGTTGTAGGGAGCAGAGGTTGAAGACTGGGGTGCAGAAGGACTGTTACAGGGATCAGAGGTTTTAGACTGGGGTGCAGAAGGCCTGGTACAGAGAGCAGAACTTTGACACTGTTGTACAGAGTGAGTGTTGATAGCTGGTGAGCCTCCTTCTGGAAACCTTCTTTTCCGCACAGTCCCTCAGGCCCTCTCTCCTCACCCTGCTCTCTTTTGGCTTTATGAGACCCTGTCACTTCCACACTCACTCTAAGCCATGACTCCCAGGCCTATCTCCTGGGAACCTGTCCCGCTGCCTCCTGGAATCTCCTTGGGGAGACCCCGCAGGTACCCAGAATCCAGGCCCAACCTCCTTCCCTCCTTTTCTCTCCCCAGACATGCTCCTTCTCTTTTTTATTATGTTTTGATGAGTCATCCCACTGCCACTCAGCTACCCCACAGACCAGGTCCCCTCTTGTGTCCTTGTCACCAGGACCTTAAAGTGCTCCACCCAGGGCTCCTCTTCAGAGCTTTCCCCAAGCTCCAAATGTCACAACGTCAGTTACCAGATATTTTTTTTTAATCTTGTTTTGGCACCCGATTACTCTCCCAGACTACATGAAGGTATTCTAACAAAAGCACATGGACTGTAGGGAATATTATGGCTTAGAAATAAGGTATCCTCCCACCAAAAGCTCAGAGTCAGCCACAATAGCAGTGTTCAGAGGTGAAATAATTAGACTGTGAGACTTGTGACCTAATCTGTGGATACATCCATTTTGTGGGTTAATTATCTGAAAGGCCCACTGTACTGAGAGGAGTGTGGGCAGGTGGAGTGTTGCTGGGGACATGCCCTGGAGAATCACATCTTGTCCCCTGCGAACTGTCTCCTCCCATCCTCTCCTTCGCCCCAACCTTCTGGCTGCATTGAGCTAGGGACGCTTCCCCCCTTGTTCGCTTCCACCCTGGTGTTCCACCTCAACTCAGGCCAGCAGCAATGGGTCAGCTGGCCCCAGACCAAACCTCCAAGCCAGGAGGCCAGAGTGCATCTCCCCTTCCTGGTTGTTCTGGTCAGGCCTGTGGTAACTGTGGCAACCATGGACTGACCCAGGGAGTAGGTGTTATGAGTGGATTGGACCCACAACCGTTTCCTGAATCGACAGATTCTGTCATTTTCAGAAGCCATTTTTTTCTGAATGGCCTGTTTTCAGCCTGCCCTCACCTAGAATGTGGTCTACTAGTGGTAATTGAGATTCTCCAGCCGTCCTTGTCTTGCCCATTTGAACACCACAGCTAGCTCTTAGGCAGCCAGACCCATGGACCTCCTGCTGCCCACTGAGGACAGAAGAGAAATTTTCTGAGGACCCTGTTAGAAGTTCACTCTTATTTTTTTTTAAAGACTACACTGAGAGGGCATGTTTCAGGCAGTCCTTCACATGCGTCTTTGAGAAATCAGACTCACAATGATTTTTGTGATTCTCTCCCAGGCTCAAATAACCACTGCTCTACTCCCTATTTCTCTGAGATCAACTTTTTAGCTTCCACAAAGAAGTGAAAAACTGCAATTTCTCTTTATGTGTCTGGCTTATTTCACTTAATATAATGTCTCCCATGAGCTAGTTTTAAATAGAAACTGCACAACAAATTCTTTTATGTCAGATTTAAATTTTATTTTGAGGAGATAATTCGAAATGCTCACATATGTTTATGTAGAAAAATGTTCATTAAAATATTTATAGGACTGGAGATTATCTGAATGTTTAGCCAAAGGAAAGAGATTAAGTTTATTTAAGAGAGATGTAAGCTTATTGATCATCTCAATAGATGCAGAAAAAGCATTTAACAAAATATAGCACCCGTACCTGTCAAAACAGTAGAAACACTAGGGACAGAAGGAACTTTGTAAAAGCATTGTAAAAGGTATCTATGCTAAACCCAAGGCAGCATCATTCTAAGTGGAGACAGGTTGAAAGCATTAACTCTAAGAACTGGAAGAAGACAGGGTACTCCCTTTTTCACCACTTCTATTCAACTTCATCCTTGAAATTACCAGAGCCATTGGACAAAATAAAGAAATTAAAGGTATACAAATAGTTCAAGAAGAATTCAAATCTCACTTTTTGCTGATAGGATCATGTCATCTTCTTAATTTTTTTATTAGAGCATAATAGTTATACATAGATGTCGGGTTGATTTGGAAAAGATCCTATGTGCATGGAATCTGATTTACTCCATTCAGTCCCAACTTCTCATCTCCCTCCCCTTCCTGCCCCCATTCTACTTTCTCTACTGATCTTTCTTTGGGTCATTTATCTGTTAATTTCTGACTGGTGCTTTCTACATATACATACAGGTGCAGTCCCCTATGGTAGACTTCCATGTGCACATAACATGATCTGCGTAAAGACATTTCACATTTCCTTTCTTCCCAAACCTCTCCGCCCTCTCATTCTCCTTCTACTCCACTGATCTTCCCTGTATACTTAAGATAGCTAGTCCAACCCCACTTCATCAACTTCTTTCCTCTATTTTGCTCTGGCCCTGATAATTTCAGCATTGTACAGGAATAATTAACTTCTGACTTTCCGAACACAGAGATCAAGATTGATGTAAAATGAGAAAAACTCTACATTGAAAAACACTGAAGGCAACACCGACTGCTTCTGCAGATGATGACTCTGCTTTGTAATTTTTTTTCTTAACATTTGCAATGAAAATGAACTTCTCCAAAAATCCTATGTTTACATAAAAGGACAACAGGAAACAGAGATTACTGAGACAGTGAGAAATCATTACAAAGAGGTTGGAGACTGGGGTTCTGAAGGTGTGTTACAGAAAGCAGATTCGAGACTGGGTTGCAAAAATCCTGTTACAGAGAGCAGAGGTTAGAAACTATTCTGCAGAAGGACTGTTACAGAGAGCAGAGTTTGGAGACTGGGTTGCAGAAGGGTCTCACAGAGAGCAGAGGTAGTAGACTGAGGTGCAGAAGGATCCTTGCAGAGAAAAGAGTTTTTAGACTGAGTTGCTGAAGGACTGTTTCAGAGAGCAGATGTTGGAGACTGGTGTGCAGAAGGACTGTTGCATAGAGCAGAGGGTGGAGACTGGGGTGAAGAAGGATTGGTGCAGAGAGCAGAGGTTGGCGACTGGTGTGCAGAAGGATGGTTACAGAGAGCAGATTTTTGAGACTGGGTGAGAGAAGGATCCTACAGAGAGCATAGGTTGAAGAATCAGGTGCAGGAAGAATGATACAGAGAGTAGATGTTGGAGACTGAGGTGCAGAAGTAACGTTGCAGAATACAGAGTTTTGAGAATGAGATGCACAAGGATTGTTACAGAGAGCAGAGGTTGGAGACTGGGGTGCAGAAAGACTGTTGCAGAAAGCGGATTTTGGAGACTGGGGTGCATAATGACTGTTATAGAGAGCAGACGTTAGAGACTGGGGTGCAAAAGGACTTATACAGAAAGCAGAGGTTGTAAATTGGAGTGCATAAGGACCGTTACAGGGAGCAGAGGTTGGAGACTATGGTATAGAAGAACTGTTACAGAGAGCAGAGGTCGGATACTTGGGTTCAGAAAGACTGTTTCAGAAAGCACAGGTTGGAGACTGAGGTGAAGAAGGATAGACACAGAGAGCAGAGGTAGGAGACTGGGGTTGAGAAGGACTGATACAGAAAGCAGAGGTTGAGACTGGGGAGCAGAAAGACCGTTAGAGAGAGCAGAGTTTGGTGAATGTGGTACAGAAGAACTGTTACAGAGAGCAGATATTGGTAACTGGGGAGCAGAAGGACTGTTGCAGAGGACAGATTTTGGAGACTGGGTTGCTGCAGGACCCTTGCAGAAAACCGAGGTTGGCAACTAGGGTAGAGAAGGAATGTTAGAAAATGGAGAGTTTGGAAAATGGAGTGCAGAAAGATCTTACATAGAGCAGAGTTTGCAGAGACTGTGGTGCAGAAAGACTGTTGCAGAGAGCAGTCTTTGGAGACTGGGGTCCAGAAATATCGTTGCAGAGAGCAGAGTTTGCAGACTGGGATGCAGAAGGCTGTTGAAGAGAGCAAAGGTTGGAGACTGAGGTGCAGAAAGACTGCTACAGAGAGCAGATGCTGGAGACTGGGGTTCAGATGGATCTTACAGAGAGCAGATTTCGGAGACTGAGGTGCAGAAGGATTTTAACAGGCAGCAGATGTAGGAGACTGAGGTGCAGGAGGTTCGTTTCAGAGAGTAGAGTTTTCAGACTGTGGTGCAGAAGGACTGTTGCAGAGACCAGTTGTTGGAGACTGAAGTGTATAAGGACTGTTTCAGAGAGCAGAGGTTGGAGTCTGGGGTTAAGAATGATCTTTGCAGAGAGAAGAGATCGAAGACTGTTGTGCAGAAGGAATGTTACAGAGAGCAGTGTTGGGAGACTGGGTTGGGAAAGGATCCCACAGAGAGCAGAGGTTGAAGACAGAAGTGCAGAAGTACTGTTACAGAGAGTATATGTTGAAGACTGAGGTGCAGAAGAACCGTTGCAGAGAACAGAGTTTGCAGACTGAGGTGAAGAAAGATTGTTACAGAGATCAGAGGTTGGAGACTGGGGTGCAGAAGGACTGTTGAAGAGAGCAGAGGTTGCAGACTGAGGTCCAGAAGGAATGTTGCAAAGAGCAGAGGTTGGATACTAAGGTGCAGAAGGACACTTAGAGCAGAAGTTAGAGACTGGGGTGCACAAGGACTGATACAGCAAGCCAAGACTCTAGATCAGGTGCAGAAAGAAAGTTACAGAGAGTAGAGGTTGGAGAATGCAGTACAGAAGGACTGTTACAGAGAGAAGAATTTAGAGACTGGGGTGCAGAAGGACTGTTGCAGAGAGCAGAGGTTGGAGAATGAAGTGCAGAAGTCCTGTTATATAGAACAGATGTTGGAGATTGGGGTGCCGAAGATTGTTGCAAATATCAGATCTTGGAGACAGGGATGCAGAAGGATCTTAAAGAGAGAAGAATTTGGAGACTGAGGTGCAGAAGGACTGTTGCAGAGATCAGAGTTTGGAGACTGGGGTGCAGTAGGATCATTGCAGAGAGCAGAAGTTGGAGATTGGGATGCAGAAGGATTGTTGCAGAGAGCAGAGTTTGGAGACTGGGGTGCAGAAGGCCTGCTAAAGAGAGGAGAGGTTGGAGACTGGGGTGCAGAAGGACTGTTATAGAGAGCAGAGTTTGGAGACTGGGGTGCAGTAGGATCATTGCAGAGAGCAGAAGTTGGAGATTGGGATGCAGAAGGATTGTTGCAGAGAGCAGAGTTTGGAGACTGGGGTGCAGAAGGCCTGCTAAAGAGAGGAGAGGTTGGAGACTGGGGTGCAGAAGGACTGTTATAGAGAGCAGAGTTTGGAGACTGGGGTGCAGTAGGATCATTGCAGAGAGCAGAAGTTGGAGATTGGGATGCAGAAGGATTGTTGCAGAGAGCAGAGTTTGGAGACTGAGGTGCAGAAGGCCTGCTAAAGAGAGGAGAGATTGGAGACTGGGGTGCAGAAGGACTGTTATAGAGAACAGAGTTTGGAGACTGGGTTGCTGAACGATCTTACAGAGAGCAGAGGTTAGAGACTGATGTACAGGTGTACTGTTACAGAGAGCAGTCGTTGGAGACTAGGGTGCAGAAGGATCACTCAGAGAGCAGAGGTTTCAGTCTGAGGTGTAGAAGGACTGTTACAGGAAGCAGAGGTTGAAAATTGGCGTGCAGAAGGACCGTTAAAGAGAGCAGAGTTTGGAGACTGCAGTTTAGGACTGTTACCGAGAGCAGAGGTTGGAGACTGAAATGCAGAAGGACTCTTACAGAGAGCACAAGATGGAGACTGAGGAGCAGTAGGATGGATACAGAGAACAGAGGTTGGAGACTGGGGTTCAGACTGGCTGATACAGAAAGCAGAGTTTGGAGATAGGGGTGTAGAAGAACCGAAACAGAGAGCAGAGTTTGGACACATCGGTACAGAAGGACTGTTACAGAGAGCAGATCTCAAAGACTGGGGAGCAGAAAGACTGTTGCAGAGAGAATAGGTTGTAGAATGAGGTGCAGAAGGACTGTTCCAGGGAGCAGAGTTTGGAGACTGGGGTGCAGAAGGACTGTTACAGAGAGTAGAGGTTGGAAGCTGGGGTTCAGATGGATCTTACAGAGAGCATAGTTTGGAGACTGGGGTGCAGAAGGACTGTTGCAGAGAGCATATGTTGGAGACTGGGGTGAACAGGAATTGTTGCAGAGAAAAGAGGTTGGAGACTGGGGTGCAGAAGGCCTGTTTCAGAGAGCAGAGGTTGGAGACTGGGTTGAAGAAGTTTTGTTACAGAGAGAAGAAGTTGGAGACTGTTTTGGAGAAGGACTGTTACAGAGTTCAGAGTTTAAAGACTGGGTTGCAGAAGGATCAAACAGAGGGCAGAGTTTGGAGACTGAGGTGCAGAAGGACTGTTACAGAGAGCAGAGGTAGTGGAATGGGGTGCAAAAGGGTCGTTGCACAGAGCAGAATTTTCAGACTCAAATGCAGAATGAGTGTTGCAGAGAGCAGATGTTAGTGGCCCGCGTGCAGAAGGACTGTTGCAGAGAGCAGAGGTTGGAGATTGAGGTGTGGAAGTCCTGTTACAGAGAGCAGAGTTTGGAGACTCGGGTGCAGAAGGACAGTTTCAGAGAGCGGAGGTTAAATACAGGGGTGCCTAAGGATCTTACAGAGAGCAGAATTTGGAGACTGAATTGCAGAACGACTGTTGCAGAGATCAGAGGTTGGAGACTGAGGTGCTGAAGGACTCTTACAGAGAGCAGATGTTGAAAACTGGGATACAGAAGAACTGATACAGAAAGCAGAGATTGGAGTCTGGGGTGCTCTAAGAGAGCAGAGGTTGGATACTGCAGTATAGGAGGACTGTTACAGAGAGCAGTGTCTGAAGACTGGGGTGCAGAAGTACTGTAGCAGAGAGCAGATGTTGGTAACTTGGGTGCAGAAGGACTGTTGCAGAGAGCAGCTTTTGGAGACTGGGGTGCAGAATGACTCTTGCGGAGAGCAGAGGTTGGAGAATGAGGTGCAGACAGACTGTTACAGAGAGCAGAGTTTGGAAATAGGGGTTCAGAAAGATCTTACAGAGAGCACAATTATTAGACTGAGCTGAAGAAGAACTGTCGCAGAGATCAAAGGTTGGAGACTGGGGTGCAGTAGGATCATTGCAGAGAGCAAAGTTTGGAAACTGGGGTGCAGAAGGATTGTTGCTTTGAGCAGAGGTTGGAGAGTGGGGTGGAGAAGGCCTGCTATACAGAGCACAGTTTCGAAACTGCAGTGCAGAAGGCCTGTTACAGAGAGAAAATGTTGGAGACTTGGGTGCAGAAAAACTGTTACAGAGAGCAGAGTTTGGAGACTGGTTTGCTGAAGGAACTTACAGAGAGCACATGTTAGAGACTGAGGTGCAGGTGGACTGTTACAGAGAGCAGTAGTTGAAGAATGGGGTGCAGAAGAATCATGGAGAGCAGAGGTTTCAGACTTAGGTGCAGAAGTACTGTTACAGAGAGTAGAGGTTGGAGACTGAGGTGTAGAAGGAATGTTACAGAGAGCAGCGTTTAAAGACTGACTTGCAGAAGGACTGTTACAGAAAGCACAGGTTGAAGACTGAGGTGCAGAAAGATAAATACAAAGAGCAGAGGTTGAAGACTGGGGTTCAGAAGGACTGATTCGAAAAGCAGAGGTTGGAGACTGGGTTGCAGAAGGACCGTTACAGAGAACAGAGGTTGGAAACTGCGGTACATAAGGTCTGTTACAGAGAGCATATCTCGGAGACTGGGGAGCAGAAGGACTGTTGCAGAGGACAGAGGTTTGAGACTAAGGTGGAGAAGAAATTTTACAGAGAGCAGAGTTTGAAAACTGGAGTGCAGAAGGATCTCACAGAGAGCAGATGTTGGAGACTGTATTGCCGAAGGAATGTTGCAGAGAGAAGACGTTGGAGACTGGGGTCCAGAAGGTTCGTTGCAGAGAGCATCGATTGGAGACTGGGGTGCATAAAGACTGTTGCAGAGAGCAGATGTTGGAGACTGGGGTGGAGAACGACTGTTGCAGAGAGCAGATTTTAGAGACTGGGGTGCAGAAGGATTGTTACAGAGAGCAATAGGTTACTGAATGATCAATGGGTTTTAGAAGACATCAAGGAGGAAATTAAAAAATTCTTAGAGTTTAATGAAAACACAGACACAACATATCGGAATCTATGGGACACATTGAAAGCAGTTCTAAGAGGAAAATTTATTGCTTGGAGTTCATTCCTTAAAAAAAGAAAAAACCAACAAATAAATGATCTCATACTTCATCTCAAAATCCTATAAAAAGAAGAGCAAAACAACAGCAAAAGAAGTAGAAGGCAAGAAATAATTAAAATCAGAGCTGAAATTAATGAAATCAAAACAAAAGAAACAATTGAAAAAATTGACAAAACGAAAAGTTGGTTCTTTGAAAAGATAAATAAAATTGACAGACCCTTAGCCATGCTAGCGAAGAAAAGAAGAGAGAGAACTCAAATTACTAGCATACGGGATGAAAATGGCAAGATCACGACAGACACTTCAGAAATACAGAAGATAATCAGAAATTTTTGTGAATCCTTATACTCCAACAAAATAGAAGATAGTGAAGGCATCGATAAATTTATTAAGTCATATAATCTGCCCAGATTGAGTCAGGAGAATATAGACAACCTAAACAGACCAATATCAATTGAGGAAATAGAAGAAACCATCAAAAGATTACCATCTAAGAAAAGCCCAGGACCGGATGGGTATACAGCAGACTTGTACAAAACCTTTAAAGAGGAATTAATACCAATACTTTTCAAGCTATTTCAGGAAATAGAAAAAGAGGGAGAACTTCCAAATTCATTCTACGAGGCCAACATCACCCTGATTCCGAAACCAGACAAAGACACTTCAAAGAAAGAAAACTACAGACCAATATCTCTAATGAACCTAGATGCAAAAATCCTCAATAAAATTCTGGCAAATTGGATACAAGAACATATCAAAAAAAATTGTGCACCATGATCAAGTAGGATTCATCCCTGGTATGCAAGGCTGGTTCAATATACGGAAATTAATAAATGTTATTCACCACATCAATAGACTTAAAAATAAGAAACATATGATCATCTCGATAGATGCGGAAAAAGCATTCGACAAAGTACAGCATCCGTTTATGTTCAAAACTCTCGAAAAATTAGGGATAACAGGAACACACCTCAACATTGTAAAAGCAATTTATGCTAAGCCTCAGGCTAGCATCATTCTGAATGGAGAAAAATTGAAGGCATTCCCTCTAAAATCTGGAACAAGACAGCGATGCCCTCTCTCACCACTTCTGTTCAACATAGTTCTTGAAACACTGGCCAGAGCAATTAGACAGACGAAAGAAATTAAAGGCATAAAAATAGGAAAAGAAGAACTTAAATTATCACTATTTCCAGATGACATGATTCTATACCTAGCAGACCCAATAGGGTCTACAAAGAAACTGTTAGAGCTAATAAATGAATTCAGCAAAGTGGCAGGTTATAAAATCAACACGCATAAATCAAAGGCATTCCTGTATATCAGCGACAAATCCTCTGAAATGGAAACGAGGACAACCACTCCATTCACAATATCCTCAAAAAGAATAAAATACTTGGGAATCAACCTAACAAAAGAGGTGAAAGACTTATACAATGAAAACTAAAGAACCCTAAAGAGAGAAATTGAAGAAGACCTTAGAATATGAAAAAATATACCCTGTTCATGGATAGGCAGAACTAACATCATAAAAATGGCGATATTACCAAAAGTTCTCTATAGGTTTAATGCAATGCCAATCAAAATCCCAATGGCATTTCTTGTAGAAATAGAGAAAGCAATCATGAAATTCATATGGAAGAATAAAAGACCCAGAATAGCAAAAACAATACTAAGCAGGAATTGTGAATCAGGTGGTATAGCGATTCCAGATTTCAAATTATACTACACAGCAATAGTAACAAAAACAGCATGGTACTGGTACCAAAACAGGTGGGTGGACCAATGGTACATAATAGAGGACACAGAAACCAACCCACAAAACTACAACTTTCTTATATTTGATAAAGGGGCTAAAAGCATACAATGGAGGAAGGATAGCATCTTCAAAAAATGGTGCTGGAAAAGCTGGAAATCCATATGAAACAAAATGAAACTTAATCACTTTCTCTCGCCATGCACAAAAGTTAACTCAAAATGGATCAAGGAGCTTGATATCAAATCAGAGACACGGCATCTGATAGAAGAGAAAGTTGGCTACGACCTACATGCTGTGGGGTCGGGCTCCAAATTACTCAATAGGACACCCATAGCACAAGAGTTAACATCTAGAATCAACAAATGGGACTTACTCAAACTAAAAAGTTTTTTCTCAGCAAAAGAAACAATAAGAGAGGTAAATAGGGAGCCTACATTATGGGAACAAATCTTTACTCCTCACACTTCAGATAGAGCCCTAATATCCAGAGTATATAAAGAACTCAGAAAATTAGACAATGAGATAACAAATAATCCCATCAACAAATGGGCCAAGGACTTGAACAGACACTTCTCAGAGGAGGACATACAATCATACAACAAGTACATGAAAAAATGCTCACCATCTCTAGCAGTCAGAGAAATGCAAATCAAAACCACCCTAAGATACCATCTCACTCCAGTAAGATTGGCAGCCATTAGGAAGTCAAACAACAATAAGTGCTGGCGAGGATGTGGGGAAAAGGGTACACTTGTACATTGTTGGTGGGACTGCAAATTGGTGCAGCCAATTTAGAAAGCAGTATGGAGATTTCTTGGAAAGCTGGGAATGGAACCACCATTTGACCCAGCTATCCCCCTTCTCGGTCTATTCCCTAAAGACCTAAAAAGAGCATGCTACAGGGACACTGCTACATCGATGTTCATAGCAGCAAATTCACAATAGCAAGACTGTGGAACCAACCTAGATGCCCTTCAATAGACGAATGGATAAAAAAATGTGGCATTTATACACAATGGAGTACTACTCTGCATTAAGAAATGACAAAATCATAGAATTTGGAGGGAAATGGATGGCATTAGAGCAGAGTATGCTAAGCGAAGCTAGCCAAGCCCTAAAAAACAAATGCCAAATGTCTTCTTTGATATAAGGAGAATAATTAAGAACAGACTAGGGAAGAAGAGTACGAGAAGAAGACCATCATTAAACAGGGTTGAGAGATGGGAGGGAAAGGGAGAGAGAAGGAAAATTGCATGGAAATGGAAGGAGACCCTCAGGGTTATACAAAATTATATACAAGAGGAAGTGAGGGGAAATGAAAAAATAATAAAAGGGAAAGGAATGAATGACAGTAGAGGGGGTAGAGAGAGAAGAGCGGAGGGGAGGGGGGAGGGGGATAGTAGAGAAAATGAAAGGCAGCAGAATACAACAGACACTAGGATGACAATATGTAAATCAATGGGAGAGCAGAGTTTTGAATCTGGGTTTCAGAAGGATCTTACAGAGAGCAGAGGTTGGAGACTGAGGTGTAGAAGAAATGTTGCAGAGAGCAGAGTTTGGAGAATAGGTTACAGAAGGACTGTTGCAGAGAGTAGATGTTAGAGACTGTTGTTCACAAGGACTGTTTCAAAGAGCAGAGGTTGGAGAATGGGGTGCAGAAGGACTTTTGCAAAGAGCAGAGGTTGGAGACGGAGGTGCAGAAGGACAGTTACAGAAAGCAGAGGTTGGAGACTGTTGTGAAGAAGGACTGATAAAGAAAGCAGAGGTTGGAGACTGGGGTGCAAAATGACCTTTATGGAGAGCAGAGTTATGAGACTTCAGTACAGAAGGACTGTTCCAGAGACCAGAGTTTTGATACTGGAGAGCATAAGGACTGTTGCAGAGGACAGAGTTTGGAGATTGGGGTGCAGCTGGACCGTTGCAGAAAGCAGAAGTTGGAGACTAGAGTTCAGAAGTAATTTTACAGAGAGCAGAGTTTGGAAACTGGGGTGCAGAAGGATCTTACAGAGAACAGAGGTTGGAGACCGTGGTGCAGAAGTACTCTTGAAGAGATCAGATGTTGGTAACTAGGGTGCAGACGGACTGTTGCAAAGAGCAGAGGTTGGAGACTGGGGTGCAGAAGGACTGTTGCAGAGAGCAGAGTTTGGAGACTGAGTTGCAGAAGGACTGTTACAGAGAGAAGAGGTTTGATACTGTGCTGCCGAAGGACTGTTGCAGACAGCAGAGTTTGGAGACTGGGTTCCTGAAGATTCTTACAGTGAGCAGAGGTTGGGGACTGAGGTTCATGTGGACTGTTACAGAGAGCAGTGGTTGAAGACTGGGGTGCAGAAGGATCTTGGAGAGCAGAGGTTTCAGTCTGAGGTGCAGAAACACTGTTACTTAGAGCAGAATTTGGAGGCTGAGGTGTAGAAG
The DNA here is from genome assembly GCF_052094955.1 of Ictidomys tridecemlineatus. Classification (NCBI taxonomy): domain Eukaryota; kingdom Metazoa; phylum Chordata; class Mammalia; order Rodentia; family Sciuridae; genus Ictidomys; species Ictidomys tridecemlineatus. The sequence goes on along the minus strand of NW_027521683.1, from coordinate 173,601 downwards.
GACTGTTACAGAGAGCAGAGTTAGAAGACTGAGGTTCAGAAGGACTGTTACAGAAGCACAGGTTGGAAATTGGGGTGCAGAAGGACCGTTACAGAGTGCAGAGTTTGGAGACTGCGGTATAGGACTTTTACCGAGAGCAGAGGTTAGAGACTGGGGTGCAGAACGACTCTTACATAGAGCACAGGTTGGAGACTGAGGTGTAGAAGGATCAATAGAGAACAGAAGTTGAAGACTGGGGTTCAGACACACTGTTATAGAAAGCAGAATTTGGAGACTGGGGTGTAGAAGGACCGTTATGGAGAGAAGAGGTTGGAGACTGAGGTGCAGAAGGACTGTTACAGAGAGCAGTGTTTGAAGACTGGGTTACTGAAGGATCTTACAGAGAGCATAGTTTGGAGACTGAGTTGCAGGCGGACTGTTACAGAGAACAGTGGTTGGAGACTGGGTTGCAAAAGGATCCTGCAGAGAGCAGAGGTTTCAGACTGAGGTGTAGAAAGAGTGTTACAGAGAGCATAGGTTGGAGACTGAGGTGTAGAAGGACTGTTACAGAGAGCAGAGTTTGGAGACTCAGGTGCAGAAGGACTGTTACAGGAAGCAGAGTTTGGAAATTGGGGTGCAGAAGGACTGTTACCGAGAGCAGAGGTTGGAGACTGGGGTGCAGAAGGACTCTTACATAGAGCACAGGTTGGAGAGTGAGGGCAGAAGAGTTTGGAGACTGGGGTTCAGACAGACTGATACAGAATGTAGAGGTTTTAGACTGAGATGTAGAAGGACAGTTATAAAGAGAAGAGGTTGGAGACTGCGGTACAGAAGGACTGTTACAGAGATCATATCTAGAAACCTTGGGAGCAGAAAAACTGTTGCAGAGGACAGAGGTTAGAGACTTGGGTGGAGAAGGAATGTTACAGAGAGCAAAGTTTGGAAACTGGAGTGCAGAAGGATCTTACAGAGAGCAGAGTTTGGAGACTGTGGTGCAGAAGGACTGTTACGGAGAGCAGATATTGGAAACTGGGGTTCAGAAGGACTGTTGCAGATAGCAGATTTTAGAGGCTGGGGTGCAGAAGGACTGTTAGAGAGAGGAGAGGTAGAAGACTGGGGTGCAGAATGGTCGTTGCAGAGAGCAAGGTTTTTAGAATGAGGTGCAGAAGGACTGTTGCAGAGAGCAGAGGTTGGATATAGGGGTGCAGAAGGATCTTACAGAGAGCAGAATTTGGAGACTGAGGTGCAGAAGAACATTTGCAGAGATCAAAGGTTAAAGACTGGGGTGAAGTAGGATCATTGCAGAGAGCAGAGGTTGGAGACTGGGGTGCAGATGGATCTTACAGAGAGCAGAGGTGTCAGACTGAGTTTCCGAAGAACTGTTACAGATAGACTGAGATGTAGAGGACTGTTAAAGAGAGCAGAGTTTGGAGACTGAGGTGCAGAAGCACTGTTACAGAAAGCAGAGGTTGGAAATTGGGGTATAGAAAAACTGTTAAAGAGAGGAGAGTTTGGAGACTGGGGTGCAGGTGAACTGTTACAGAGAGCAGTGGTTGGAGACTGGGGTGCAGAAGGATCGTGCAGAGAGCAGAGGTGTCAGACTGAGGTGCCGAAGGACTGTTACAGAGAGCAGAGGTTGGAGACTTAGGTGTAGAAGGACTGTTACAGACAGCAGAGTTTGGAGACTGAGGTGCAGAAGGACTGCTACAGAGATCAGAGTTTGAAAACTGCGGTATAGAAAAACTGTTATAGAGAGCAGACGTTGGAGACTGGGGTGCAGAAAGAATGTTACAAAGAGGTTTGAGAATGCAGTACAAAAAGACTGTTACAGAGAGCAGATGTTGAAGACTGGGGAGCAGAAGGACTTTTGCAGAGGACAGATGTTGGAGACTGGGGTGCCGCAGGACACTTGCAGAAAGCAGAGGTTAAAGACTGGGTTGGAGAAGGAATATTACAGAGAGCAGAGTTTGGAAACTGGAGTGCAGGAGGATCTTACAGATAGCAGATGTTGGAGACTGTGGTGCAGGAGGACTGTAGAAGTGAGCAGAGTTTGGAGACTGGGGCACAGAAGGATTGTTGCAGAGAGCAGATGTTGGAGACTGGGAGGGATTCAGAAGGACTGTTGAAGAGAGCAGAGGTTGGAGACTGAGGTGCAAGAGAATTTGTGCAGAGAGCAGAGGTAGGAGACTGGTCTTCAGAAGGACTGTTACAGAGAGCAGACTTTGGAGAGTGGGTTGGAGAAGGATCCTACAGAGAGCAGAGGTTGGAGAATGAGGTGCAGAAGGACTGTTACAGAGAGTAGAGGTTTGAGACTGAGTGCAGAAGGAACGTGTCAGAGTACAGAGCTTGGAGACTGAGGTGCAGAATTATTGTTATAGAGAGCAGAGGTTGGAGACTGGGGTGCTGAAGAACAGTTGCAGAGAGCAGAGGTTGGAGACTGGGGTGCAGAAGGACCTTTGTAGAGAGTAGACTTTTGAGACTGGGGTACAGAAGGACTATTGCAGAGAGCAGAGTTTGGAGACTGAGGTGCATAAGGAGTCTTACAGAGAGCAGAGGTTGGAGACTTGGGTGCAGAAGGACTGATACAGAAAGCAGATATTTGAGTCTGGGGTGCAGAAAGACCATTACAGAGAGCAGAGGATGGATACTGCAGTACAGGAGGACTGTTACAGAGAGCAGAGGTTGGAGACTGGGGTGCAGAAGGACTGCTGCAGAGAGCAGAGTTTTCAGACTGGGGTACAGAAGGACTGTTGCGGCGATAAGATTTGAAGACTGGGGTGCAGAAAGATTGTTACAGAGAGCAGAGGTTCGAAACAGGGGTGCAGAAGGATCTTACAGAGATTATAATTTGGAGACTGAGGTGCAGAAGGAGTGTGTTAGAGATCAGAGGTTGGAGACTGGGGTGAAGTAGGATGATTGCAGAGAACAATGTTTGGAGACTGGGGTTCAGAAGGCCTGCTATAGAGAGCAGAGTTTTGTGACTGGCGTGCAGAAGGCCTGTTACACAGAGGAGAGGTTGGAGACTGGGGTGCAGAAGGACTGTTACACAGGGCAGAAGTTGGAGACTGGGTTGCTGAAGGCACTTACAGAGAGCAGAGGTTTGAGCCTGAGGTTCAGGTGGACTGTTACAGAGAGCAGTGGTTGGAGACTGTGGTGCAGAAAAATCTTAGAGAGCAGAGATTTCAGACTGAGGTGCAGAAGTACTGTTACAGAGAGCAGAGGTTGGAGACTGAGGTGTAGAAGGAGTGTTACAGAGAGCAGAGTTTGGAGACTGAGGTGCAGAAGGACTCTTACAGAAAGCAGAGGTTGGAAATTGGGGTGCAGAAGGACTGATACAAAAAGCAGAGGTTGGAGACTTGGTTGTAGAAGGACCGTTACAAGAGCAGTGGTTGGAGACTGCAGTACATAAGGACTGTTACAGAGAGCAGATGTTGGAGACTGGGGAATAGAAGGACTGTTACAAATTACAGAGTTTGGAGACTGGGGTGCCGCAGGACCCTCGCAGAAAGAAGACGTTAGAGACTGCGTTGGAGAAGGAAATTTAGACAGAGCAGATTTTGGAAACTTGAGTACAGAAAGATCTTACAGAGAGCAGAGGTTGGAGACTGAGGTGCAGAAGGAGTGTTACAGAGTGCATAGTTTGATTACTGGGGTGCAGAAGAACTGTTACAGAGAGCAGACTTTGGAGACTGGGGTTTAGATGGATCTTCAAAAGAGCAGAGTTTGGAGACTGGGGTGCAAAAGGACTGTTGCAAAAAGCAGAGGTTGGAAATTGAGGTGCAGAAAGACCGTTAAAGAGACCAGAGTTTGGATACTGTGGTACAGAAAAACTGTTACAGAGCACAGAGGTTGGAGACTGGGTGCAGAAGGAATGTTACAGAGAGCACAGGTTGGAGTCTGAGGTGCAGAAGGATAGATCCAGAGTGCAGAGGTTTGAGACTGAGGTTCAGAAGGACTGATACAGAAAGCAGAGTTTGGAGACTGGGGTGCAGAAGGACCGTTACGGAGAGCAGAGTTTGGAGACTGCGGTACAGAAGGTCTGTTACAGAGAGCAGATGTTAGAGACTGAGAGCAGAAGGACTGTTGCACAGGACAGAAGTTGGAGACTGGGGTGCCACAGGACACTTGCAGAAAGCAGATGTTAAAGACTGGGGTGGAGAAGGAATGTTTTAGAGAACAGAGTTTGGAAACTAGAGTACAGAAGGATCTTACAGAGACCAGAGTTTGGAGACTGTTGTGCAGAAGGACTGTTGCACAGAGCAGAGATTGGAGACTGAGGTGTAGAAGTCCTGTTAAATAGAGTAGAGTTTTGAGACTGGGGTGCAGAAGGATCCTTACGGAAAGAAGAAGTCGGAGACTGAGGTGTAGAAAGACTGTTATAAAGAGCAGAGTTTGGAGACTGAGGTGCAGAAGTACTCTTACAGAAAGCAGAGGTTGGAAATTGGGGTGTAGAAGGACACTTACTGAGACCAGAGTTTGGAGACTGCGGTATAGAAAAACTGTTACAGAGAGCATAGGTTGCAGACTAAGGTGCAGAAGAATAGATACATAGAGCAGAGGTTTGAGACTCAGGTTCAGAAGGACTGATACAGAAGTAGAGTTTGAAGACTGAGGTGCAGAAGGTCCATTACGGAGAGTAGAGTTTGGATTCTGAGGTACAGAAGGACTGTTACAAAGAGCAGATGTTTTAGACGGGGAAGCAGAAGGACTGTTGCAGAGGACAGATGTTGGAGACTGGGGTGCCGCAGGACACTTGCAGAAAGCAGAGTTTAAAAACTGGGTTGAAGAATGAATGTTACAGAGAGCAGAGTTTGGAAACTGGAGTGAAGAAGGATATTACAGAGACCAGATTTTGGAGACTGTGGTGCAGAAGGAGTGTTACAGAGAGCAGAAGTTGGAGACTGGGGTCCAGAAGGATCGTAGCAGAGAGCATAGTTTGGAGACTGGAGTGCAGAAGGACTGTTGCAGAGAGCAGGGGTTGGAGACTGGGGTGCAGAAGAACTGTTGCAGAGAGCAGAGGTTGGAAACTGGAGTGCAGAAGGACTGTTGCAGAGAGCAGATGTTGGAGACTGAGGTGCAGAAAAACTGTTACAGAGAGCAGAGTTTAAAGACTGGGGTGCTGAAGGACTGTTACAGAGAGTAGATGTTGGAGACTCTGTTGCAATAGGACTGTTGCAGAGAGCAGACTTTGGAGACTGGGGTTCCGATGGATTTTACAGAGAGCAGAATTTGGAGACTGAGGTGCAGAAGGACTGTTTCAGAGATCAGAAGTTGGAGACAGGGGTTAAGAAAGATTATTGGAGAGAGCAGATTTTGAAGACTAGGGTGTTGAAGGCTGCTACAGAGAGCAGAGATTTGGGACTGAGGTGCAGAAAGACTGTTACAGAAAGCAGAGGTTGAAAATTGTGGTGCAGAACGACCGTTACAGAGACCAGAGTTTGGAGACTGCGGTATAGAAAAACTGTTACAGAGAGCAGAGGTTTGAGACTGGGGTGCAGAAGGACTGTTACAGAGAGCAGAGTTTGAAGACTGGGGTGCAGAAGGATTACTGCAGGGCACAGAATTTTTAGACTGAGGTGAAGAACGACTGTTGCAGAGAGCAGTTGTTGGAGACTTGGATGCAGAAGGACTTTTTCAGAGAGCAGACGATGGAGATTAGGGTGAAGAAGGATCATTGTAGAGAGCAGAGGTTTGATCCTGGTTTGCAAAAGGACTGGTACAAAGAACAGAGTTTGGAGACGGGGGTGCAGAAGGCCTGTTACAGAAGAGTTTGGAGAAAGGGTGCAGAAAGATCTTACACAGAGCAGAGGTTGGAGACTGCAGTGTAGAACGACTGTTACAGAGAGTAGAGGTTGGAGACTGAGGAACAGAAGGATTGTTAAAGAGAGCAGATGTTGGATACTGGGGTGCAGAAGGACTGTTTCAGATAGCAGACGTTGGAGACTAGGGTATAAAAGGACTGTTGGAGAGAGCAAAGTTTGGAGAATGGGTACAGAAAGAATGTTTAAGAGAGCAGAATTTGGAGACTGAGATGCAGGAGTGTTATTGAGATCACAGGTTAGAGACTTGGGTTCAGAAAGACTGATAGAGAAAGCACAGGTTGGATACTGTGGTGCAGAAGGAAAATTACAGAGTGGAGACTGTGGAGACCGCAGTACAGAAGGCCTGTTACAGAGAGCAGAGGTTGGAGACTGCGGTTAAGAAGGACTGTTTCAGAGTGCAGATGGTGGAGACTGGGGTGCAGAAGAACTGTTGCGAAGAGAAGAGGTTGGAGACTGGGGTGCAGAAGAACTGTCGCAGAGAGCAGAGGTTGGAGACTGAGGTGCAGAACAAATGTTACCGAGAGCAGAGGTTGGAGACTGGGGTGCAGAAGTACTGATAGAGAGAGCAGAGGTTGGAGACTGTGGTGCAGAAGGACCGTTAGAGAGAGCAGAGTTTGGAGACTGCAATACAGAAAGAGTGTTACAGTGAGGATACGTTGGAGACTAGGTTAGAGAAGGACTGTTCCAGAGAGCAGATGTTGGAAACCGTGGTTTAGAATGACTGTTGCAGAGAACAGAGGTTAGAGAATGGGGTGTAGAAGGACTGTTGCAGAAAGCAGAGGTTGGAGACTGAGGTGTAGAAGGATTGTTACAGAGAGCAGAGTTTGGAGACTAGGGTGCAGAAGGATCTTACAGAGAGCAGAGGTTGGAGACAGGGGTGCAGAAATAGTTTTGCAGAGAGCAGAGTTTGGAGACTGAGGTACAGCAGGACTATTATAGAGAAGAGGTTGGATATGGGAAAAAGAAGGATTGTTACAGAGAACAGAGGTTGGAGACTCAGGTGCAGCAGTACCCTTGCAGAAAGCAGAGGTTGGAGACTGTGGTGGAGAAGGAATGTTACTGGGAGCAGAGTTTTGAAACTGTCGTGCAGAAGGATATTAAATAGAGCAGGTTGGAGACAGAAATTCAGAAGGACTGTTGCATAGAGAAGAATTTGGAGACTGGGGTGCAGAAGGATCGTTGCAGAGAGCAGAGGTTAGAGACTGGGGAGCAGAAGGACTGTTACATAGAGAAGAGTTTGGAGACTGAGGTGCAGAAGAATCGTTGCTGAGAGCAGAGGTTGAAGACTGAGGTGCAAAAGACTGTTACAGAGAGTAGAGGTTGGAGGCTGGTTGCAGAATAAGTGTTGTAGAGAACAGAGGTTGGAGACTGGGTTTCAGAAGGATCTTACAAAAAGAAGAATTCGGACACTGAGGTTCAGAAGGACTGTTTCAGAGAGCAGAGGTTGGAGATTGGGACGCAGAAGGACTGTTGCAGATAGCAGAGGTTGCAGAGTGAGCTGCAATAGGACTGTTGTAGAGAACAGAGGTTGGAGACTCGGGTGCAGAAGGACAATTGCAGAAAGCAGAGGTTGGAGACAGGGTTTCAGAAGGATCTTACAGAGAGCAGAGGTTAGACACTGAGGTGCAGAAGGACTGTTGAAGAGAGCAGAAGTTGGAGATTGGGACCCAGAAAGACTGTTGCAGAGAGAGAGGTTGGAGTCTGACATGCAGAAAGAAAGTTACAGAGAGTGGAGATTGGAGACTGGGGTTAAGAAAAACTGATACAGAAAACAGAGTTTGGAGACTGGGGAGCAGAAGGATCCTTACAATGAGCAGAGTTTGGAGACTGCAGTACAGAAGGACTGTTAAAGAGAGCAGAGTTTGGAGACTGGGGTCGAGATAAACTGTGGCAGAGAGCAGATTTTAAAGACTGGGGTGCAGAAGAACTGTTACAGAGAGAAGAGGTTGGAGATTTGGGTGCAAATGGCCTGTTACACAGATCAGAATTGGAGACTGAGGTGCAGATGGACTGTTGCAGAGAGCAAGGATGAAGACTGGGGTGCAGGAGGACTGTTGCAGAGAGCAGAGGTTTCACAGTAAGGTACAGAAGGACTTTTACAGAGAGCAGAGTTTGGAGACTGTGTTGCAGAAGAACTGATACAGAAAGCAGAGGATGAGAATTGGAGTAAAGAAGGACCCTTAAAGAGAATAGAGGTTAAAGACTGTGGTACAGAAGAACTGTTGTGGAGAACAGAGATTGGAGACTTCTGTGAAGAGGCACCATTGCAGAGAACAGAGATTGGAGACTGGGGTGCAGAAGGAATGTTACAGAGAGAAGAGTTTGGACACTGGGGTGCAGAATGATCTTACAGAGAGAAGAGTTTGGAAACTGGGGTGCAGAAGGAGTGTTGCAGAGAGCAGAGTTTGGAGCCTTGGGTTCAGAAGGATCGTTGCAGAGAGCAGAGTGTGGAGACTGGGGTGCCGAAGAACTGTTACAGAGAGAAGAGGTTTGAGACTTGGGTGCAAACGGCCTGTTACACAGATCAGAGTTGGGAGACTGGGGTGCAGAAGGACTGTTACAGAAAGCAGAGTTTGGATACAGGTTTTCAGAAGGATCTAACACAGAGAAGAGGTTGGAGACTGAGGTGCAGAAGGAATGTTGCCGAGAGCAGGGTTTGGAGACTGAGGTGCAGAACGACTGTTGCAGAGAGAAGAGATTTGAAACTTAGGTGTAGAAGGACTCTTGCAGAGAGCAGAGCTTGGAGATTGGGGTGCAGAAGGACTGTTGCAGAGAGCAGAATTTGGAGACTGAGGTGCAGAAGGACTGTTGCAGAGAGCAGAGCTTGGAGACTTGAGTGCAGAAGGACTGATACAGAAAGCAGAGGTTTGAGACTGGGGTGCAGAAGGACCGTTACAGAGAGAAGTGTTTGGAAACTGCAGTACAGAAACACTGTTACAGAGAGCAGAGGTTGGAGAATGGGGTGGAGAAGAACTGTTGCAAAGATCAGATGTTGGATACTGGGGTACAGTAGGACTGTTGCATAGAGTAGAGGTTGGAGATTGGGGTGTAGAAGAACTGTTGCAGAAAGTAGAGTTTGGAGACTGGGGTGCAAAAGTACCGTTGCAGAGAGGAGAGGTGGGAGACTGAGGTGCAGAAGGATTGTTACAGAGTGTAGAGGTAGGATACTGGGGTGCAGAAGGTTGACCCAGAGAGCAAAGGTTGGAGACTGGGGTGGAGAAGGCCTGTAACAGGGTGCAGAGTTTGGAGACTGAGGTGCTGAAGGATCGTTACAGAGAGCTGAGTTTGGAGATTTAGTTGCAGAAGGACTATTACAGAGAGCAGAGTTTGGAGATTGGGGTGCAGAAGAACTGTTACAGAGAGCAGAGTTTGGAGACTGGGGTAAAGAAGGCCTGTTACAGAGAGCAGAGGTATGAGACTGAGATGCAGAAGGATTGTTACTAAAAGCAAAGTTTGGAGACTGGGGTTTAGAAGGACAGTTAGAGAGAGCACAGGTTGGAGACTGGGGTGCAGAAGGACTGTTAGAGAGAGCAGAGTTTGGAGACTGAGGTGCAGAAGGATCGTTTCAGAGTAGAATTTGGAGACTGGGGTGCAGAAGGACCGTTACAGATTGCAGAGGTTGGAGACTGAGGTGCAGAAGGACTTTTACACAGAGGCGAGGTTGGAGACAGGGGTGTCAAAGGATTCTTACAGAGAGCAGAGGATGGAGACTGGGGTGCAGAAGGAGTGTTACAGAGAGTAGAGTTTGGAGATTGGGGATCAGAAGAACTGTTACAGAGATCAGAGGTTGGAGACTGTGGTGCAGAAGGCCTGTTACAGAGAGCAGAGTTTTGAGATGAGGTGCAGAAGGATTGCTACAGAGAGCAGATGTTGGACACTGATGTGCAGAAAGACTGTTACAGAGAGCAGAGGTTGGAGACTGCGATGCAGAAAAATCTTTGCCTTGAGCAGAGGTGTGAGACTGAGTTGCAGAAAACTGAGGTGCGGAAAATTGTTGCAGAGAGCAGAGGTTGGAGACTGGGGTGCAGAAGGACTGTTGCAGAGAACAGAGTTTGGAGACTGGGGTGCAGAAGAACTGTTGCAGAGAGCAGATTTTTGAGACTCAGGTGCAGAAGGTTTGTTACAGAGAGCAGAGTTTGGATACTGGGGTGCAGAAGGACTGTTACAGAGAGCAGAGTTTTGAGACTAGGTTGCAGAAAGATTTTACAGAGCGCAGAGGTTGGAGACTGAGGGCAGAAGGACTGTTCGCTAGAGCAGAAGTTGGAGACTGAGGTGCAGAATGATCGTTTCAGAGAGAAGTTGGAGACTGGGGTGAAGAAGGCTTGTTACAGAGAGCAGAGGTTGGAGACTGGGGTGCTGAAGGCCTGTTACAGAGAGCAGAGGTTGGAGACTGGGGTGCAGAAGGACTGTTACAGATAGCACAGTTTATAGACTGAGGTGCAGAATGATATTATAGAGAGCAGAGTTTAAAGACTGAGGTGCAGAAGGAATGTTACAGAGAGCAGAGTTTTTAGACTGGGTTGCAGAATGATTGTTGAATAGAGCAGAGTTTTCAGACTTAGGTGCAGAAGGACTTTTGCAGAGAGCAGATGTTCCATAGTGAAGTGTAGAAGGACTCTTTCAGAGAACAGAACTTGGAGACTGGGGTGCAGAAAGATTCTTGCAGGGAGCAGAGGTTGGAGACTGGGGTGCAGAAGACCTGTTACAGATATCACAGTTTGGAGACTGTTGTGCAGAAGGATATTATAGAGAGAAGAGTTTGGAGACTGAGGTGTAGATGGACTGTTACAGAGAGCAGAGGTTGGATAGTGGGGTTCAGAATGATTGTTGCAGAGAGCAGAGTTTTCAGGCTGAGGTGCAGATGGAGTGTGGCAGAGAGTAGATGTTCGCGACTGGTGTGCAGAAGGAGTGTTTCAGAGAGCAGAACTTGGAGACTGGGTTGAAGAAGGATTGTTGCAGGGAGCAGAGGTTGGAAACTGGGGTGCAGAAGGACTGGTATAGAGAGCAGAGGTTTTAGACTGGGGTGCAGAAGGCCTGGTACAGACAGCAGATCTTTGACACTGTTGTGCAGAATAATTGCTGATAACTGGTGAGCCTCCTTCTGGACACTTTTTTTTCCTCACAGTCCATCAGGCCTTCTCTCCTCAACCTGCTCTCTTTTGGCTTTATGAGCACCTGTGACTTCCACAGTCACTCTAAGCCATGACTCCCAGGCCTATTTTCTAGGAACCTGTCCAGCTGCCTCCTGGAATCTCCTCGGGGAGACCCCGTAGGTACCCAGACTCCAGGCCCAACATCCTTTCCTCCTTTCCTCTCCCCAGACACGCTCCTTTTCATTTTTTTTTATGTTTTAATGAGTGATCCCACTGCCACTCAGCTACCCCACAGACCAGGTCCCCTATTGTGTCCTCGTCACCAGGACTTTAAAGTGCTCCACCCAGGGCTCCTTTTCAGAGCTTTTCCCCAAGCTCCAAATGTCACATCTTCAGTTACTAGATATTTCCTTTTAATCTTGTTTTGGCACCCGATTACTCTCCCAGACTACAAGAAAAAATTCTAACCAAAGCAAATGGACTGTAGGTACTATTATGGCTTAGAAATAAGGTATACCCCCTCCAAAAGCTCAGGGTCAGCCACAGTAGCAGTGTTCAGAGGTGAATTAATTAGACTGTGAGACTTGTGACCTAATCTGTGGATCCATCCATTTTGTGGGTTAATTATCTGAAAGGCCCACTGTACTGAGAGGAGTGTGGGCAGGTGGAGTGTGGCCGGGGACAGTCCCTGGAAAATCACATCTTGTCCCAGGCAAACTGTCTCCTCCCGTCCTCTCCCCAGCCCCAACCTTCTGGCTGCCATGAGCTAGGAATGATTCCCCTCTTGTTCCCTTCCACCTTGGCATCCCACCTCATCTCAGGCCGGCAGTAATGGGTCAGCTGGCCCCAAACCAAACCTCCAAGCCAGGAGGCCTGAGTGCATCTCCTCCTCCAGGTTGTTTTGGTCAGGCCTGTGGTAACTGTGGCAACCGTGGACTGACCCAGGGAGTAGGTGTTATGAGTGGACTGGACCCACAACCTTTTCCTAAATCCACAGATTCTGTAATTTTCAGAGCTCAAGACATTTCCTTCTGGTTGGCCTGTTTCCAGCCTGCCCTCACCTAGAATGCAGTCTACTAGTGATTATTGAGATTCTCCAGCCGTCCTGGTCCTGTCCATTTGCACACCACAGCTAGCTCCTAGGCAGCCAGACCCATGGACCTCCTGCTGCCCACTGAGAAAAGAAGAGAGATTTTCTGAGGACCCTGTTAGACGTCCACTCTTATTTTTTTTTTTTACGGACCACACTGAGAGGGCATGTTTCAGGCAGTCCTTCACATGCGTCTTTGAGAAATCAGACTCACAATGATTTTTGTGATTCTCTCCCAGGCTCCAATAACCACCGCTCTACTCCCTACTTCTCTGAGATCAACATTTTAGCTTCCACTAAGAAGTGAAAAACTGCTATTTCTCTTTATGTGTCTGGCTTATTTCACTTAATATAATGTCTCCCATGAGCTAGTTTTAAATAGAAACTGCACAACAAATTCTTTTATGTCAGATTTAAATTTTATTTTGAAGAGATAATTCGAAATTGTCACATATGTTTATGTAGGAAAATGTTCATTAAAATATTTATAGGACTGGAGATGATCTGAATGTTTAGCCAAAGGGGAGAGATTAAGTTAATTTAAGAGAGATGTAAGCTTATTGATCATCTCAATAGATGCAGTAAAAGCATTTAACAAAATATAGCACCCCTACCTGTCAAAACAGTAAAAACACTAGGGACAGAAAAAACTTTGTAAAAGCATTGTAAAAGCTATCTATGCTAAACCCAAGGCAGCATCATTCTAAGTAGAGAAAGGTTGAAAGCATTCACTCTGAAAACTGGAAGAAGACAGGGTGCCCCCTCTTTCACCACTTCTATTCAACTTCATCCTTGAAATTGCCAGAGCCATTGGACAAAAGAAAAAAATAAAGGTATACAAATAGGTCAAGAAGAATTCAAATCTCACTCTTTGCTGATAGGATCATGTTATCTTCTTAATTTTTTTATTAGAGCATAATAGTTATACATAGAAGTTGGGTTAATTTGGAAAAGATCCTTCGTGCATGGAATCTGATTTACTCCATTCAGTCTCCACCCCCCATCTCCCTCCTCTTCCCGCCCCCATTCTCCTTTCTCTACTGATCTTTCTTTGGGTCATTTATCTGTTAATTTCTGACTGGTGCTTTCTACATATACATACAGGTGCAGTCCCCTGTGGTAGACTTCCATGTGCACATAACATGATCTGCGTAAGTCCTTTCACATTTCCTCCCTTCCAAAACATCTTCGCCCTCTCATTCTCAATCTACACCACTGACCTTCCCTGTATACTTAAGATAGCCAGTCCAACCCCGCTTCATCAACTTCTTTCCTCTATTTTGCTCTGGCCCTGATAATTTCAGCATTGTACAGGGATAGTTAACTTCTGCCTTTCATTACACAGAGATCAAGATTGATATTAAATGAGAAAAACTCTACTTTGGAAAACACTGAAGGCAACACCGACTGCTTCTGCAGATGATGACTCTGCTTTGTAAATTTTTTTCTTAACATTTGCAATGAAAATGAACTTCTCCAAAAATCCTACGTTTACATAAAAGGACAACAGGAGACAGAGATTACTGAGACACTGAAAAATGACTTCACACCATGATGAGGTCAAATGGCTTTCTGTTGGCTTCTAGCAATTCTCTGGTTACTTCCACCCACCATCACCCCTGCAAATGTGTGCGGCTCCATGGTTCTGATTTCCTGAGACCAGTCCCACACGTTATCAGTCTCCAGGCTGCTTTTCATTTGATATTATTTGCCATGTTGCTACAGATTAACAAGCCTGTTTGGGGTGCTCTTAGTCCATTCTCGTCATGATCTTTTTTTCTCTGTTTTGTAGCTATGACAACATTGGAAATGAGCAATCAATCATTTGTCACTGAATTCATCTTCTTGAGATTTTCCAACCACTTTAACCTACACTGCTGGTTTTTCCTTCTCTTTCTGGTCATTTACCTGACCACTCTCCTGGGGAACATGCTCATAATAGTGACCACCAGGGTCAGTCCTGCTCTCCACACTCCAATGTACTTTTTCCTCATCAATTTGAACTTCTTGAACGTCTGCAAAACATCCACCACACTACCAGTACTGCTGGTGAACTTCTTCTGGGAGAAGAAGGCCATTTCTTATGAGGGCTGCCTTTCCCAGATCTTCTTCTTGGTGACAAGTGCAGCACAGAAGGCTTCTTACTGGCTGTGTGGCCATTATGACTGTTGTGTGGCCACCTGCTGTCCTCCTCAGTACCCAGTTATCACGAGTGTGAAGGTCTGTGTTTGCCTGGTCACTGAGTCCTGGCTGTGTGGGCTGGTGAATATGGTCACACAAAAGGTGCTGGGCACCACACTTACTCTGTGTGGGCCCCATTAGATCAGCCACTTTCTCTGTGACACCCCATTGCTCCTGAAGCTCTCCTGCTCAGACACCTCTGTCAACGAGTCTGCGCTCCACGTTGTCAGTGCCACCATGGGCCTGAGTCCCTGCCTCTTCACTGCAGGCTCCTATACACTCATTATGGCGGCCATCTTGGGGATTCCCTCCGCCCAGAGCAGGAGGAAGGCCTTCTCCACCTGTGCGTCCTCCCTCACTGTCGTCGTGGTCTTCTATGGAACAGCCAACTTCCACTATGACAGGCCCAGAGAAGGCTGGACACGGACACCCTGGTCTCTGTGCTCTTCTGTGTGGTGTCCCCCATGTTGAAGCCCATCATTCACAGCCTTAGTAGCAACTAGGTCCATAGTGCCCTGAGGAATCTGGCTGGGAGACAGATTGTATAGTGTGATTAGAACTAGATGATGGTTTCATTCTAGGAAATGTCTTAGTCGTAGACATATGTGAACTCTTCAGCAGCAATTACAAGAGAACTCTCTCCATACACAGTGTCTCATGAGCACTGTGGTGCCACTCCAACCAGGGGAAGCACACTGTGCTAAGTATGTGACACATTGTGAACTCACCTGGGTTCTCTAATCCACAGGTATTTCAGAATATTTTTATTACTTTTCTCTCTAAAAAAAGCCTATACCCAAAGCAGTCAATCTTCCTTCCCCCAATATTGCAGCTCTAGCCAACACTAGTGAATGTGAAGTGCTATGTGCAATGTGACTTTGACTTGCATTTTCCTAATGGATCTTGATTCTAAGTTTTAAATAAACACCATTTCTGTGTTTCTCCTTCACATGTGGAAAGACCCATGTATACACTCGAGTTTCTGTGGATATTTTTAATGAAGTAATACCATATACGCCTTTTGGATCTGACTCCTTTCACTTAGGATGTTTGTAATTTTCAGTTATATTGTAGCTTGTATAAGTATTTCAGTTTATTCCTTTTTATTGGGACTGATTTCTATCTTATGAAAATGCCACATTTTTTTGTTCATTTCCACTGGATAGTAATTTTTACTTTGTGTCTGTGTTGGTGTCGTACTGCAGATTGAACCCGGAGCCTCCTGCACACTAAACAATGTTCTACCACTAAGCCAAAGCCTAACACTTTTAAAATTTTGTTTTGAGACAGGGTCTTGCAAATTTGCCCAGGTTGTCCCTGAATTTGTGATCCTCCTGCCTCAGCTTCTTGAGTAGCTAGATTACAGACCTGCCTGGTAATTTTCACTTTTTGACTAATATGAATAAAATTCGTATATATAATATGAACATTATATATAATATGAACATTATATGAACATTCATGTACAAATCATTTGTAGACAACTTTTTTATTTATCTTGAGTTTGTAAGTAGGTGTGGAAGAGTTGGATCATTAACTCCAAATTTAACTTTCTGAAGAAGTTCCAGATCATTTTCACACCAATGAAAGCAGCTTACCTTATTATTAAGAGTGGTGAATAAAGCTTTTGATTTCCTCACTCCCTTAACAACACATCATTATCATTTCTTTTATTGTGACGACCCTGGAATGTGTGAAGTGCTTCATCAAATGTGCTTTAGCTTTGTCTTTCCCTGATGGCTAATAATTCTAAGATCTATTAGGAGTACTGTTAATGTGTCTCTCCTAAGCATGAGGAAAACCCCATTGTATTATAGGAAATTTTAAGTTTTAGAGACTTACCTCTTTATCTAATTCTTTTATTTTTATTTTTGTGCAGTAAAATACTACAAGACTTTCAAGCTTGTTGTCTTTTCTCCATCTGTGCCCGAAAGAGCTGTTTGATGACTCTTTTTTTCCCCTACTTTTAAACTCCATAGCAAACAATTTCTCACCAGGTCATGAGCATCAGTAGGATCATAAAATTAAGGGGCACGAAGTCATACAGGTTTTGGTAAGGGATCAGCCCTTAGCAGGAGTGGATCAGCTGAAGATAGTGGGGATGCTTTTAATATTGTGGCTTCTGATATCTGCCCATCTGGCAAAGTATGTAACATGAAGGAAAAAATTCATATGCCGTGCGAAATCCATCCCAATAAGTGTACACCCACCCTAACCCCTTCTCTCCATAGCGGGAAGGGAAGGTAGTCTTGAGGTTTAATTCACACACAACTTCTTAGCTGAAATCTCACTCTGAACTTCGCTCATCCACATCCCAGAAAAGAGAGGACGCTGATCTTCTCGCTGCATGCTGAGAACAGGTGATTGCCAAGACATTAATGAATCCAACAGCACATTAACTGCTCTCCAATGTTGCAGTTGAACTCAAGCCATTGCACTTGAGTTGTATTTGAAACACTGAGGAGTCCTAGAGCAGCTGCAGAGGAAAGGCATGATGCATATTCCCAACAGGTCGGCCCCAGACCTATATAAATGTCATTCACAGAAAAATGAATTGTGAGAGATCAGAGGATTTTGACTCCTTCATGAGGCCACAGATATGCGACAGGCAACTCTCAGAATAACAGGTCCGTTTTGTGGTGAATGGAGACCAACAGCCAGTTTTACCAAGAGCTTTTTTGCAGCCCAGGTGCTAGTATGGACAGCAGCAAGGGCCACACAAAAACCAGAAATCTACGCCTCTCTGTGAGAGTTGCTGGTAAGTAGTTTATTTACCATCACAATTTTCAAAAACACTATCCCAGAATCAGGACATACCTACACCTTAAAAACATATTACAGAATATTGTACATATATTCATTACCATTTTGATGGCATTTATGTAATGACCTATTGTAGCACCTTTTCTATGTGTGTCTAAGTTTCCACAATACTACTTGTATTGCCAGAGTATAAATAACTTCAGAGGTTATCACAAACCTGAGGGATTTAGCATGATGCCTCCAGTACTGGAAGAAAACCCAAAACATGGCCAGAAACCCTGGGATTCCGAAATTCCTTAAGTGAGATGATGAGTGTGGAAAATTACTTATGGTAAACAATAGATAATGCTTAGTGTTAATCCTCTGCTTTTGCTGAGCAGGACAGAAAGGAATAATTTTTAGGGAGAAAGTATAGGGACACATTCCCATTATGATACAATATAGCATAACAATAGACCTACCAAAATATCTGTTATATAAAAATCATTATTGTAGAAGAAGTTATGTTTAGAAACGTATTCATTCACTAACTAGGCGTTTTAATTTTTATCTTGCAACACATGGATGCTTGGGGAGGGGAGTTGCAAGCAATTTATTAACTGTAATAAATCCCTGAAGCTTGTGAGTAATCTACTTCATACACAACCCCCCTATTTTAGAAATATTTTATTTTAAGGTCACACATAAGTGACTTCATTCTCGGTCACCTGACTTTGAGATGACTGATTGGAAAGAAAGATGCAGAGCTGCTTGTGCTGTGGAACTGAGCCGATGGTCTCCATAAGGGATATGTTTAGGAGACAGGAGACACTGAGTTCCTCAGAAGCCGCTGGGCTATGCTGCCTCACTTATGCCCACAGAGGCTTTATTTTCCCAGCAAGATATCTGCACCAGAACCACTGAACAGAAATGTCCTCTCGCCTCTGTCAAGTCTCTGTTAGATCCTTTAGGTCCCACACAGTACCATCTTTAAAGAATCTTTTAAAACTCTGCTCCATGGATGTACTTGACATACCTTCTTCATTCTTCAAACCTTTACTGAGTGCACATTTACACAAGGTGTTGCCCTAGTGTTTAGAACACAATTGAGAGGCCAACTAGGACCTGGAGGAGCGCATATTCAATATGAAATGAGGGGCCTTGAAAATTATTAAGTGCTCCATTCCCAGAGTTGCCCAAGCAAACACTAAGGGAAAACAATGATAATTTGTAGATTACATAGAATTGTTAAAAAGTTTCCTACACATATTGAGTTCATCTTCCCATTAGATTGTAAGTTGGTTGAAGGACAGTGTCGGAGACCAGCTCCAACAGGGAGTCTCAGGAGACGAACGGATGGTGAGGAGTCGGCGAAAGAGTGGGTGGAGAAACAACACAGACACCAAAGTGAAAGTGTTGATCCCAATCTTTACTTGTGAAGTTGTTCATATATACTTTTCATTTTGGCAGGCTTACAGTACTTTGTGGTTACAAAAAAGGAATCATTATTCAAACAAAACAAAATATTACGTAGCTACAATTAGAATAGAAGAATGTATCTTGGCTTATGCATAAGCAAGAATTTGTACTTCAGTTCGAGTTTTGCTTTGAGATGTTTCTGCTTAGTTAACTTTTAATAATAGTTACAAATGTCCCAAACTATTTGCCTATACCTTGACTATTCTTTCTTGACTTACTGACTGGAACCGGTTCCATGATTACGGCAAGTAATTTGATTGTTATTACTTGTAATCAAACAAAAGTAAGAGCACAAACCATTGTGCACAGGAACAAGAACAAGTTGCCCAGTACTAAGCACTTATCTATCTTCTTAACATTAATTTTCCTTCTCTAGATTTTAATTTAATTTCTCAAAAACTTCCTTGACAGGAATACAGGGAGTTTTTCTTTAGACATTAACAATTTAAACTCCACAGCTAAATCATTGCATTTAGAGCAAACAGATCTATGCTTTAGAAGTAGTTGCATTAATTGGGAAAGTCATGATTTTTCCTTTATACTTAATGGTCATATGAGAAATCAAAACTATACTTATTAAAGGAATACAAAACAAATCAGCCCATTTCCAGAAACATACTGCGCTCTTCCAGAGGATGGACACCTTGCGCCATCCACCTCAGTAAGGCCTTGCCATTGCCTGAGTCAGGGGAGGGGCGCAGCAGGACAGGGATCAGATCTTATCTTTTTGGGTTTCTTAGTAGATCTGGCTTAGGACTAAATTAGACCCTCTATAGGAACAAAATTGGTTTGAATTGAAACTAACCACTACCAAGAAAAGAAATTTAAAATCCTACATGGAAAAGAGAATTTATATTTTTCGAAAGAATATAACTAGAATGCTCTGACATATTGTAAGAGGTAATAATTTGCCTTCCCTTTTCCCTTTATTCTAGAAAAGCACAGGTGAAATAAAAAGAACTGAAGGAGCTGGCACAGTGGTGCACTCCTGTAATCCCAGCAGCTCAGGAGGCTGAGGCAGGAGGATAGTGAGTTCAAAGACAGCCTCAGCAAACACAAGGCACCAAAAAACTCAGTGAGACCCTGACTCTAAATAAAATATAAAATACGGCTGGGGATGTGGCTCAGTTATCAAGCCCCTGAGTTCAATCTCCGGTAACTGCCCCCCTACACACCGGCCCCAAAAAAACAGAACTGAAAAAGATGTTAAATGCTAAATTGAGTGCTGAATCTCCAAGACAGGAGGGAGGCTTCTTTCTGGTGAATTTGTTAAAATTTTAAATCTACCAGTTAGGGGTAAAGGCATCCCTGCATGTTAGTTGAAAGAGCCCAGCCTCCCCCAAAGTGTGTCCTTGGACCAGCATCACTGGAAACACTTGGAACACACTGACTGAGGCCATCTTTCTGCACAATGACCTCTGATCTTTCCCTCAGCTCCAAGCAACCACACCACATGGAAGGATATGAGGACAACTCTGGGCCAGGCCAGATAGCTCATAGATTTCACAGTAATAAATTCACATTGCAACAAGCACCTGAATCGTTCAGATATTTTTCTGAATAAATTGACCTTGTACTGTGTGTGTGTGTGTGTGTAGGTGTGTGTGTGTGTTTTAAGCAATTTACTGGGCAACATGAAAATTGGATTTAAAAATTTTAATCATTGCTTGTGCTACTGAGATGAAATAGGAATCATTGTTTCCCTGATGTGCATAAGGGTTTTCATGATCACACCATTCTTCCTCGTTTCGGTCATGCCCATTTTTTTTTTTAGTTTGAGGAAATGAATCCCTAAGGTTAGTCAGCAAAACATTTCATTTATTGCCAAAGCAAAAAAAAAAAAAAAAAAAAAAAAAAAAAAACACTTCTTCTTTTAAGACTCTAGACTTATTTATTTTATTTTGTTTATATTTAGATTTTAAAATTAGTTGTGCTTAATTGAAGCACTGACTTTCTATGGAAATTTAAATACTTTAAGCTTCTTAAGGCCCTGAGATTTGGAATTTTTATGAAAGCTGTGTTGGCCTATTAATCATGTACAATGAATTATTAGAACCAAAGACAAGAATGTCTGGGCATTGAAGATAATAAGACAGTTTACTAATATATGGTATTATCATCAGGTAACAAAGTATCACTACAAATAAGAGTTATTACATGATAAATTTTCTGAGTCAATTTCTTATTTGTTTCTTAAATCATAACTGTTAATACATATTAACTGTACAAATTATTGTACATTATGCAAATTAAAGGGATTAATTGAAGTTTCCCTACTTGCATTAATATATTGTGCATTAATTTCAATTCTTTTTCTGTAAAACGGGGATAATAGGTTATCTTATTTTTTTTTTTCCCTTTTTTTTTTAAATTTTTTATTTTTTTTTATTGGTTGTTCACAACATTACAAAGCTCTTGACATATCATATTTCATACATTAGATTGAAGTGGGTTATGAACTCCCAATTTTACCCCAAATGCAGATTGCAGAATCACGTTGGTTATACATCCACAATTTTACATAATGCCCAATTAGTAATTGTTGTATTCTGCTAACTTTCCTATCCCCTACTATCCCCCCTCCCCTCCCCTCCCCTCCCTTCTTCTCTCTCTACCCCATCTACTGTAATTCATTACTCTCCTTGTTTATTTTCCCATTCCCCTCACAACCTCTTATATGTAATTTTGTATAGCAATGAGGGTCTCCCTTCATTTCCATGCAATTTCCTTTTCTCTCCCATTCCCTCCCATCTCATGACTCTGTTAAATGTTAGTCTTTTCTTCCTGCTCTTCCTCCTTGCTCTGTTCATAGTTGCTCTCTGTGTAAACCAAATAAGTTAATGCATGTAAAAGTCTTATAGGCATTTAATAAGTGTTAGGTATTTTTATCTATGTGTGTCTCTATTCGTTACTCAATTTGAAAAATCCTGATTTGGATTCAGGTATGTAAAAATACATCTTTTCAAAGAAATTCACTGAGTTTTGATAGAATGGATTATCCGAAATTCAATCTAATTTTTACAGAAAACATGCCACTTTTAAGCTACATTAAACAAGGTTTTTAAAGTCAGGCATTTATATATATTGAAGCAATCTATGAAGACTCACACTCAAATTATTTTTCTCTAAATATGCCCTAGATGATTATGATGATTATGGTTATTATTATTGCAGAACAGAGGGTTTACTATTAAGTTGAACGAATTCCTATGCTGCATTATATAAATTCTAAGGAGCAAGGACATATTGTGTCACAAAGTGTCATTCATGAGTTATGATTGTTAATAATGGATTTTAATGGTGACCATGATGATGATGATTCAATTTAAAGCCCTACATTAATAAAGAGCATAGAAGATAAGAAAAATTGTTTCGTTATCATTATTCACCCTACCCCACACCCATGACCTACAAGAAATTAGCCAGTAAAACAAAGGAAAAACTTATATGTAGATAAAATTATATAAACATACTTTGGGAGATTTTTTTAATGCCCCATGAAATTGTCCCTCCTGAACTGACCTTTATATTTAAGGCCTTTACAATAGCAGTATGCACAACTTAAGAGATTTTATTTTTAAATCCCTGAACATTTACGTTTAGTTTTCTCTTTTACACATCCACAGACCATGTACCAATTTCCCATAGTAAAATCTGCTCGAACTGCCTTCTATGTGGAATTTTATTTCTTTTTCTGAAAACATCTAGATATCTATCTATAAAAGAGAATCGTCATACTGATCTTTTTGATACGGGGAGTTAAAAGAAAGTACATGTCACTGATTTCTAAATGACTTGAAGTTCATCCAGGTAGTTGATAGAGAAAACAGAGAACGTAAGAAATGTCAAGTACATGTAGATTCCAGCTCCATTTCAAAGTTGATTTATTGTAAATCAATGCTAATAATGTAACCTCTTGTTTAGGGAAATTATTTAGAGAAAGCGATACCTACAACTGACCTAGATAGTGTGGTGTTTTTAGTCATTTCTGGATAAACTTTTACTACAATTTTCGTGAACACCAAGTATCACAAGAATCCCTACTTTCTCTATTTCCTTCTCTACTTTCTCTATTCTCCTGGGGGATTTCATATTCACCCTTTGCTGTAACAGTTGCCTTCAAGACAATGACTCCCGAATCCAAACCTGCAGTTTTAGGGTGTCTGTGAAGGGCATTTCCTCATGATTATCCCACAGATAACTCACATTCAACATTACTCAAATCAAATCCACTAAAGCCTCCTCTAGATCTGCTATTCCTTACATATTCCTGTTTTCCTGAGTGATCCCACCAGCTAGCCAGCCTGCCCAAACTGATTTGTTGTCTTTATCGTGTCCTCTTCAACTAGGACTTTAAAGTTCTCCATATCCTTCTCCATTAGGGCTTCAGAGATTTTCTCCCACCTTCAACACAGCACGTCTTCAGATACAGACCACTTTATTTTGATCTTGTTTCAGCACTCAGATCACTCTTTTGAACTAAACAGGTGTGTCTAAAACCTGGGGAACCAGGTTTCACAGTTATCGACTTCTGGGATGCACAAGGACTGTTGCAGCGAGCAGAGATTGGAGACTGGGTTGCAGAGGGATCGTTCCAGAGAGCAGCGGTTGGAAAGCAGGGTGCAGAAGGATTGTTACAGAGAGCAGAGATTGGAGACTGGAGTGCAGAAGGACTGTTGCAGAGCAGATTATGTAGACTAGGGTGTAGAAGGACTGTTCCAGAGAGCAGAGGTTGGAGACTGGGGTGCAGAAGAACTGTTGCAGAGATCAGAGGATGGAGACTAGGTTAGAGAAGGACTGATGCAGAGAGCAGATGTTGGAGACTGGGGTGAAGAAGGAATGTTACAGATAGCAGTATTTGGAGACTGCGGTGCATATGGACTATTGCAGACAGCAGAGGTTTCAGACTGAAGTGCAGGAGGACTGATACAGACAGCAGAGTTTTGAGAATGTGGTGCAGAAGGACTGATACAGAAAGCAGAGGTTGGACAATGTGGTGCAGAAGGATCCTTAAAGAGAACAGAGGTTGGAGACTGCGGTACAGAAGGACTGTTACAGAGAGCAGAGGTTTTAGACTGGGGTGCAGAATAACTGTTGTAGAGATCAGAGTTTGGAGACTTTGTTGCAGAAGGACCATTGCAGAAAGCAGAAGTTGAAGACTGGGTTTCAGAAGGATCTTACAGAGAGCAGAGTTTGTACACTGAGGTGCAGAACGACTGTTGCAGAGAGCAGAGGTTGGAGATTGGGGCGCAGAAGGACTTTTGCAGAGAACAGAGGTTGAAGTTTCAGGTGCAGAAGGACTGTTACAGAGAGCAAAGGTCGGAGACTGGGGTGCAGGATGACTGATACATAACGCAGAATTTGGAGACTCGGGTGCATAAGGACCGTTACAGAGAGCAGAGATTGGAGACTGCATCACAGAAGGACTGTTACAGGGAGCAGAGGTTGGAGACAGGTGTGCAAAATTATCTTACAGAGAGCATAGGTTGGAGACTGGGGTGCAGAAGCATCATACAGAGAGCAGATGTTGGAGACTGGTGTTCAAAAGGACTGTTGCAGAGAGCAGAGGATAGAGACTGGGGTTCAAGAGGACTGTTTCAGAAAGCAAAGGTTGCAGACTGAGTTGCAGAAGGACTGATACAGAGGGCATAGTTTGGAGACTGTGGTTCAAAACGACTGATACAGAAAGCAGAGGTTGGATACTGGAATACATAAGGACAATTACGGAGAAAAGAGTTTGGAGACTACGGTACAGAAGGACTGTTACAGAGAGCATGGGTTGGAGACTGGGGTGGAGAAGGATTATTGGGGTGAGCAGAGTATGGAGACTGGGTTGTAGAAGGACTGTTTCAGACAGCAGAGTTTGTAGAAGAACTGCTGCAGAGAGCAGACTTTGGAGACTGGGGTGCAGAAGGACTGTTTCATAAAGCAGAGGTTGGAGACAGGTGTGCAGAATTATCTTACAGAGAGCATAGGTTGGAGCCTGGGGTGCAGAAGGACTGTGGTATAGCACATTATGGAGACTAAGGTGTAGATAGACTGTTTCTGAGAGCAGAGTTTGTAGAATGGGGTGCAGAAGCATCATACAAAGAGCAGACTTTGGAGACTGAGGTGAAGAAGCACTGTTGCAGAGTGCAGAGATTGGAGACTGGGGTGCAGAAGGACTGATACAGAGGGTAGAGTTGGGAGACTGCGGTGCAGAAGCATCATAGAGCGAGCGAAGTAAGGAAACTTGGTGCAGAAAGACTGTTGCAGAGAGCAGATGTTGGAGGCTGGGGTGCAGAAGGACTGTTAAAGAGAGCAGAGTTTGGAGGCTTGGGTGCAGAAGGCCTGTTACAGAGAGCAGCGTTTGGAGACTGCAGTACAGAAGGACTGTTACAGAGAGCAGATGTTGTAGACTGTGGTGCAGAAAGACTGTTGCAGAGAACAACAGTTGGAGACTGGGGTGCATAAGGACCGTTGCTGAGAGAAGAGTTTGGAGACTGATGTTCAGAAGGATTGTTACAGAGAACATAAGTTGGAGACTGAGGTGCAGAAGAACTGCTACAGAGAGTAGAGTTTGGAGACTTGGGTGCAGAAGGACTGACACAGAGAGCAGAGGTTGCAGACTGGAGTACAGAAGGAATGTTGCAGACTTCAGTGTTTTAAACTGGCGTGCAGAAAGACTGTTGCAGAAAACAGAGGGTGGAGACGGGGTGCAGAAGGACTGTTACAGAGAGCAGAGGTTGAAGCCTGTGGTGCAGAAGGACTGATACAGAAAGCAGAGTTTGGATACGGGGATGAAGAAAGACCATTACAGAGATCAGAGGTTGGATACAGGTGTGCAGAAGGATCTTACAGAGAGCAGAGTTTTGAGACTGGGGTGTAGAAGAAGTGTTACAGGGAGCAGAGGTTGGAGACTCGGGTGCAGAAGGACTGTTGCAGAGAGCAGAGGTTAAAGACTGGTGAAGAAGGACTGTTACAGAGAGCAGAGTTTTGACACTGGGGTGAAGAAGGACTGTTGCAGAGAGCAGAGACTGGAGACTCGTGTGCAGAAGGACTGTTACAGAGAGCAGACTTTGGAGACTGAGGTGAAGAAGGACTGTTAAAGAGAGCACATTTTGGAGACTGGGGTGCAGGACTGATACAGAGAGCAGATGTTGGAGAGTGGGGTGCAGAAATATTGTTGCAGACAGAAGAGGTTGGAGACTGGGTTTCAGAAGGACTCTTGCAGAGAGCAGAATTTGGAGACTTAGGTGCAGAAGGACTGTTACACAGAGCAGAGGTTGGAGACTGGGATGCAGAAGGACTGCTGCAGAGAACAGAGGTTGAAGACTGGGGTGCAGAAGGATCGTGGAAGAGAGCAGAATTTTTGTTGAGGTGCAGAAGGACTAATGCAGAGAGCAGATGATGGAGACTGGGGTGCAGAAGGACTGTTGCAGAGAGCAGAGGTTGGAGATTTTTGTGCAGAAGGACTGTTCCAGAGAGGAGATTTTGTAGACTGGGTTGCATAAAGCCTGTTACAGAGAGCAGAGGTTGGAGAAGGGGTGAAGAAGGACTGTTACAGAGAGCAGATTTTAGAGATTGGTTTGCAAAAGTATCTTCCAGAGAGTAGAGGTTGGATACTGAGATGCATAAGAACTGTTACAGAGAGTACAGGTTGGATACTGAGGTGCAGATGGACAATTGCAGAGAGCAGACGTTGAAGACTGAGGTAGAGAAGGACTGTTACAGAGAGCAGAGGTTGGAGACTGAGGTGCAGAATGACTGATACAGAAAGCAGAATTTACAGACTGGGGTGCAGAAGGACCATTACAGAGAGCAGAGTTTGGGGACTGCGGTGCAGAAGAAGTGTTACAGAGAGCAGAGCTTGGAGACTGGGGTGCAGAAGGACTGTTGTAAAGAGCAGACGTAGGAGACTGGGGTGCAGAAAGATTGTAGCAGAGAGCAGAGGTTGGAGACTGAGGTGCAGAAGGACTGTTACAGAGAGTAGAGGTTGGAGACTGGGGTTCAGAAGGACTGTTGCAGAGAACAGAGGTTGGCGACTGAGGTGCAGAAGGACCGTTGAAGATAGCAGAGTTTGGAGACTGGGGTGCAGAAGGATCTTACAGAGAGCAGAGGTTGGAGACTTAAGTGCAGAAGGACTGTTGTAGAGAGCAGATGTAGGACACTGGGGTGCAAAAGGATTGTTGCAGAGAGCAGAGTTTGGAGACTGGGGTGCACGACTGATAAGAAAGCAGAGGTTGGACACTGGGGTGCCGAAGGACCGTTACAGAGAGCTGAGATTGGAGACTGGGGTGCAAAAAGACTTTTACAAAGAGCAGAGATTGGAGACTGGGGAGCGGTAGGACTGTTGCAAGAACAGAGGTTTAAAACAGGGTTGCAGAGGCACCTTTGCAGAGAGCAGAGTTTGGAGACTGAGGTTGAGAAGGATTGTTACAGAGAGCAGAGTATGGAGACTGCAGTGCAGAAGAACTGTTACTGAGAGTAGAGTGTGGACACTGGGGTTAACAAGCATATTACAGGGAGCAGGGGTTGTAGAGTGGGGTGAAGAAGGACCTTTGCAGAGAGCAGAATTTGTAGACTGGGGTGCAGAAGGATTGTTACAGAGAACAGAGTTTAGATATTGAGGTGCAGAAGGACTGTTGCATAGAGCAGAAGTTGGAGATTTGGGTGCAGAAGGACTGTTTCAGAGAGCAGAGGATTGATAAAGAGGTGCAGAAGGAATGATACAGAAAGCAGAGTTTGGAGACTGGGGTACAGGAGGACCATTACAGAGAGCAGAGGTTGGAGTCTGCAGTACAGAAGGACTGTTACAGAGAGCAGAGGTTGGAGACTGGGGTGCAGAATTACTGTTGCAGAGATTAGATGATGAAGACTGGGGTTCAGTAGGACTGTAGCAGAGAGCAGACGTTGGAGACTGTGGTGCAGAAGGACTGATACAGAAAGCAGTGTTTGGAGACTAGGGTGTAGAAGGACCATTACAGGGAGCAGAGTTTGGAGACTGCAGTACAGAAGGACTGTTACAGAGAGCAGAGTTCGGAGACGGGGTTGCAGAAGGATCTTAGAAAGACCAGAGTTTGGAGACTCGGGTGCAGAAGGACTGTTGCAGAGAGCAGACGTTGGGAACTGGGGTGCAGAAGGATCCTTCCAGAGAGCAGAGGTTGGCAACTGGGGTGTAGAAGGACTGTTGCAGAGAGCAGAGGTTGGAGACTGAGGTGCAGAAAGGCTGCTACGGGGTGCAGAGTTTGGAGACTGGGATGCAGAAAGACTGTTGCAGCAAGCAGAGTTTGGAGACTGGGTTGGAGAAGGAATGTTACAGAGAGCAGAGCTTGTAAACTGGGGTGCGGAAAGACCGTTACACAGAGCAGAGTTTGGAGACTGCAGTACAGAAGGACTGTTACACAGAGCAGATGTTTGAGACTGTGGTGCAGAAGGACTGTTGCAGAGCAGATGTTGGATACTGGGGTGCAGAAGGACTGTTGCAGAGAGCCGAGGTTGGAGACTGTGGTGCAGAAGGACTGATACAGAAAACAGATTTTGGAGACTAGGGTGAAGAAGGACCATTACAGAGAGCAGAGGTTAGAGACTGTGGTACAGAAGAACTGTTGTAGAGAACAAGGTTGGAGACTGGGGTGCATAGGGACCATTGCAGAGGGCAGACGTTGGAGACTGTGGTGCAGAAGGAATGTTACAGAGAGCAGAGTGTGAAAACTTTGGTGCAGAAAAATCTTAAAGAGAGAAATGTTTGGAGACTTGGGTGCAGAACGATTTTTGCAGAGAGCAGTGTTTGGAGACTGTGGTGCAGAAGAACTAATACTGAGAGCAGAGTTTGGTGACTGGGGTCCAGAACGATCTTACAGAGAGGAAGTTTTTGAGACTGGGGTGCAGAAGGATTGTTGCAGAGAGCAGACTTTGGAGACTGGTGTGCAGAAGGATCGTTGAAGAGAGTAGATTATGGAGACTGGTGTATTGAAGGACTGTTCTA
Organism: Ictidomys tridecemlineatus; assembly: GCF_052094955.1. Classification (NCBI taxonomy): domain Eukaryota; kingdom Metazoa; phylum Chordata; class Mammalia; order Rodentia; family Sciuridae; genus Ictidomys; species Ictidomys tridecemlineatus. Next base: position 145,248 of record NW_027521683.1, on the reverse strand, counting down.
GAGAGCAGAGTTTGGAGACTGGGGTGAAGAAGGACTGTTGAAGAGAGCAGTTTTTGAAGACTGAGGTGTAGAAAAACTGTTACAGAGATCAGTGTTTAGAGACTAAGGTGCAGAAGGACTGTCGCAGAGAAGAGAGGTTGGAGACTGGGTGCAGAAGGACTGTACAGAGTGCAGTGTTTGGAGACAGGTGTGCAGAAAGACTGTTACAGAGAATAGAGGTTAGAGACTGCTGTACAGAAGAACTGTTAAAGAGAGCAGAGGTTTGAGACAGGTGTGCAGAAAGATCTTACAGAGAGGAGAGGTTGGAGACTGAGGTGCAATAGGACTGATGCAGAGAGCAGAGTTTGGAGAATGGGGTGCAGAAGGATTGTTGCAGAGAGAAGAGGTTGGATACTGAGGTGCAGAAGGCCTGTTATAAAGAGCAGAGCTTGGAGACTGGGGAGCAGATGACATGTAACACACAGCAGAGTTTGAAGACTGAGTGGCATAAGGATCTTACAGAGAGCAGAGGTTGGTGAATGAGGTGCCGAAGGACTGTCAGAGAGAGCAGAGGTTGGAAACTGGGGTCAAAAAGGATCAGAGAGCAGAGTTTTCAGAATGAGGTTTAGAAAAACTGTTGCAGAGAGCAGATGTAGGGAACTGGGGTGCAGAAGGACTGTTGCTGCGAGCATAGGTTGGAGACTTGGGTGTAGAAGGATCGTTGCAGAGAACATAGGGTGCAGACAAGAGTGCCGAAGGAGTTTTACAGTTTGCAGAATTTCGAGACTGTAGTGCAGAAGGACTGTTATAGAAAGCAGAGTTTGGAGACTGGTTTTTAGAAAAATCTTACAGAGAGCAGAGGTTGGCGACTGACGTGCAGGATGACTGTTACAGAGAGTAGATGTTGAAGACTGAGGTGCAGAAAGACCTTTGCAAAGAGAAGAGGTTGGAGACTGAGGTTCAGAAGGACTGTTGCAGAGTGCAGAGGTTGGAGACTTGGGTGTAGGACTGTTGCAGAGAGCAGATTTTGAAGTTTGGGGTTCCGAAAGACTGTCGCAGCTAGCAGACGTTAGAGACTGAAATGCTGAAGGACAGTTACAGAGCACAGTTGAGAGATTGAGTGCAGAAGGACTGATAGAGAAAGCAGAGGTTGGAGAGTGGGGTGCAGAAGGACCGTTAGAGAGAGAAGAGTTTGGAAGCTGCAGTACAAAAGTACTGTTACAGAGAGCATAGTTTCGAGACTGGGGTAGAGAAGGACTGTTGTAGAGAGCAGATGTTGGAGACTGGGGTGCAGAAGGACTTTTGCAGAGAGCAGAGGTTGGAGACTGGGTGCAGTAGGACAATTGCAGAGTGCAGAGGTTGCAGACTGTGGTGGAGAAAGACTGTTACAGAGCAGAGTTTGGAGACTGTGGTGCAGAAGGACTGATACAGAAAGCAGAGATTGGAAACTCGGGTGCAGAAGGACCCTTAAAGGAAACAGAGGTTGGATACTGCGGAACAGATAGACTGTTACAGAGAGCAGTGTTTGGAGACTGGGGTGCAGAAGAAGTGTTGTAGAGAACAGAGGTTGAAAACTGGGGTGCAGAAGGATTGTTGCAGAGACCAGAGTTTGGAGACTGGGGTGCAGATTGACTGATACAGAAAGCAGAGTTCGTAGACTGGGGTGCAGAAGAACTGCTGCTGAAAGTAGAGGTAGGAGACTGAGGTGCAGAAGTACTGTTAAAGAGAGCAGAGTTTGGAGACTGGGGTGCAGAAAGATTGGTAGATAGAGCAGAGTTTGAATACTAGGTTGCAGAAAGATATTAAAAAGAGCAAAAGTTGGAGACTGAGGTGCAGAAGCACTGTTACAGAGAGAAGAGGTTGGAGACTGAGGTGCTGTAGGACCCTTGTAGAGAGCAGACATTGGAGACCGAGGTGCAGAAGGATTGTTACAGAAAGCAGAGGTTGAAGACTGAGGTCAGAAGGACTGTTGCAGAGAGCAGAGTTTGCAGACTCAGTTGCACAAGGACTGTTACAGGGGACAGATTTTCGAGACTGTGGTGGAAAACGACTGATGCAGAAAGCAGAGGTTGAATACTCGGGTGCATAAGGACCCTTACAGAGAGCAGAGGTTGGAGACTGTGGTGCAGAAGAACTGTTGAAGGGAACAGAGGTTGGAGAGTGGCGTGCAGAAGGATCGTTGCGGCCAGCAGAATATCGAGACTAGGGGGTAGAAGGACTGTTGCAGAGAGCAAAAGTTGTAGACTGGGGTATAGAAAACTGTTGCAGAGAGAAGATGTTGGAGACTTGGGTGCTGAAGGACTGTTGCAGAGACCAGAGGTTGGAGACTGTGGTGCAGAAGGACTTTTACAGAAAGCACAGGTTGAAGACTGCGGTGCAGTAGGACTTTTACAGAGAGCACAGGTTGGAGACTCATGTGCAGAAAATTTATTACACAGAGCAAATTTTGGAGACTGGGTTGCAGAAGGAGTGTTGCAGAGTCAAAGATTGGAGATTGAAATGCAGAAGGACCCTTAGAGAGAGTAGAGTTTCGAGACTGCTTTTCAGAAGTACTTTTAAAGAGAGCAGAGGTTGCAGACAGGTGTGCAGAAGGATCTAACAGACAACATAGGTTGGAGACTGGGGTGCAGGAGGACTGGTGCAGAGAGCAGAGGTTAGAGACTGAGGTGCAGAAGGATAGTTGAAGAGAGAAGAGTTTGGAGACTGGGGTCAAAAGGCCTGTTATAGACAGCATAGGTTAGAGATTGGGGTGCAGAAAGCCTGTTACAGAGAGCAGTGATTGGAGACTAGGGTGCAGAAGGATAGTTACAGAGAGCAGAGTTTAAAGAGTGGGTTGCAAAAGGATCTTACAGAGACAAAAGTTTGGAGACTGAGGCACATAAGGACTGTTATACAGAGAAGAGGTTTGAGACTGAGAAGCAGAAGAATCGTTCCAGAGAGAAGAGTTTTCAGACTGAGGTGCAGAAGGACTGTTACTGAGAGCAGAGTTTGGAGACTAGAGTGGAGAGGATTGCTGAGGAAAGTAGAGGTTGGAGACTGAGGTGCAGAAAAACTGTTACAGAGAGCAGAGGTTGGAGACTTGGGTGCAGAAGGACTGATACAGAAAGCAGAGGTTGGTGACTGTGGTGCAGAAGGACTGTTGCAGAGAGCAGAGGTTAGAGACTGGGGTGCAGAAGAACTATTGCAGAGAGCAGAGGTTGCAGACTGAGGTGCAGAAGGACTGTTACAGAGAGCAGAGTTTGGAGAATGTGGTGCAAAAGGACTCATACAGAAAGCAATGGTTAGAGACTGGGGTGCAGAACGACCCTTACAGAGAACAGAGTTTGGAGACTGCAGTACAGAAGGACTGTTACAGTGAGCAGAGGTTGGAGACTGCGGTGCAGAATAACTGTTGTAGAGAACAGAGGTTAGAGGCTGGGGTGAAGAAGGACCACTGCAGAAAGCAGAGGTTGGAGACTGGGTTTAAGAAGGATCTTACAGAGAGCACAGTTTGGACACTGAAGTGCAGATGGGCTGTTGCAGACAGCAGAGATTGGAGATTAGGGCGCAGAAGGACTGTTGCAGAGAGCAGAAATTGTAGTCTGAGTTGCAGAAGGACTGTTACAGAAAGCAGAGTTCAGAGACTAGGGTGCAGAAAGACTGATACAGAAAGCAGAGTTTGGAGACTGGGGTCCAGAAAGACCATTCCAGAGAAAAGAAATTGGAGACTGTAGTACAGAAGGACTGTAACAGAGAGCAGAGGTTGGAGACTGGGGTGCCGAAGGACTGTTGCAGAGAGCAGACGTTGGAGACTGAGGTGCAGAAGGACTATTACAGAGAGCAGAGGTTGGAGACCTGAGTGCAGAAAAACTGATAGAGAAAGCAGAGGTTGGAGAGTGGGGTGCAGAAGGACCGTAACAGAGAAAAGAGCTTGGAAACTGCAGTAGACAAGGACTGTTACAGAGAGCAGATGATGGAGACTGGGGTGGAGAAGGACTGTTGAAGAGAGCAGACGTTGGAGACTGAGGTGCAGAAGGACTATTACAGAGAGCAGAGGTTGGAGACCTGAGTGCAGAAAAACTGATAGAGAAAGCAGAGGTTGTAGAGTGGGGTGCAGAAGGACCGTAACAGAGAAAAGAGCTTGGAAACTGCAGTAGACAAGGACTGTTACAGAGAGCAGATGATGGAGACTGGGGTGGAGAAGGACTGATGCAGAGAGCAGATGTTGGAGACTGTGGTTCAGCAGGACTGTTGCAGAGAGCAGAGGATTAAGACTGGTTTGCAGAAGGACTGTTGCAGAGAGCAGAGGTTGAAGAGTGAGGTGCAGAAGGACTGTTACAGAGAGCAGAGCTTGGAGACTGTGGTGCAGAAGGACTGATACAGAAAGCAGAGGTTGGAGACAGGCGTGCAAAAGGACCCTTACAGGGAACAGAGTTTGAAGACTGCGGTACAGAAGTTTGGAGACTTGGGTGCAGAAGGATTGTTGCAGAGAGCAGAAGTTGGAGACTGGGGTGCAGAAGGCCTGTTGCAGAGAGCAGTTTTTGAAGACTGAGGTGCAGAAAAACTGTTACAGAGAGTAGTGTTTGGAGACTGAGGTACAGAAGGACTGTTGAAGAGAGCAGTGTTTGGAGACTGGGATGCAGAAGGACTGTTACAGAGAATAGAGTTTGGAGACTGTGGTACAGAAGTACTGTTAAAGAGAGCAGAGGTTGGAGACAGATGTGCAGAATTATCTTACAGAGAGCAGAGGTTGGAGACTGGGGTGCAATAGGACTATTGCAGAGAGCAGTGGTTGGAGAATGGGGTGCAGAAAAATCGTTGCAGAGAGAAGAGGTTGGCAACTGAGGTGCAGAATACCTGTTACACAGAGCAGAGCTTGGAGACTGGGGAGCAGAAGGCCTGTAACATAGAGCAGCCTTTGGAGACTGGGTGGCATAAGGATCTTACAGATAACAGAGGTTGGTGACTAAGGTACTGAAGGACTGTCAGAGAGAGCAGAGGTTGTAGACTTTGGTCTACAAGGATTGTTGCAGAGAGCTGAGTTTTCAGAATGAGGTTTAGAAAAACTGTTTCAGAGAGCAGATGTTGGAGACTGGGTGCAGAAGAACTGTTGCAGAGAGCAGAGTTTGGAGACTTGGGTGTAAAAGGATCGTTGCAGAGAGCAGAGGGTGGAGACTGGGGTGCCGAAGGACTGTTACAGGGAGCAGATTTTGGAGACTGGGGTGCAGAAGGACTGTTACAGAGAGCAGATGTTGAAGACTGAGGTGCAGAAAGACCTTTGCAAAGAGAAGAGGTTAAAGACTGAGGTGCAGAAAGACTGTTGCAGAGTGTAGAGTTTAAAGACTTGCGTGTAGAAGGACTTTTGCAGAGACCAGAGTTTGGAGATTGGGGTGCCAAAGGACTGTTGCAGAGAGCAGACTTTGGAGACTGAGGTGCAGAAGGACTGTTACAGAGAGCATAGTTTGGAGACTTGAGTGAAGAAAGACTGATAGAGAAAGCAGAGGTTGGAGAGTGGGGTGCAGAAGGACAATTACAGAGAGAAGAGTTTGGAAACTGCAGTAAAGAAGGACTGTTACAGAGAGCAGAGGTTGAAGACTGGGTTGCAGAAGTCCTGTGACAGAGAGCAGAGTTTAGAAACTGTTGTGCAGACGGATTGTTACAGAGTGCAGAGTTCAAAGACTGGGTTGTAGAAGGATCTTACAGAGAGCAGAGTTGGGAGAATGAGGTGCAGAAAGACTGTTACAAAGAGCAGAATTAGGAGACGGGCGTTCAGAAGGGTGGTTTAAGGGAGCAGAGTTTTCAGACTGAGGTTCAGAAGGACTGTTGCAGAGAGCAGATGTTCGAGCCTGGGGTGCAGAAGGACTGTTGCAGAGAGGAGAGTTTGGAGACTGGGGTGCAGAAGGACTGTTGCAGAGAGCATATTTTAGAGACTGGGGTGAGGAAGGACTGTTGCAGAGAGAAGAGGTTGAAGACTGGGTTGCAGAAGGAGTGCTGCAGAGAGCAGAGGTTGCAGAGTGAGGTGCAGAAGGATTGTAACAGAGAGAAGAGTTTGGAGACTGTGTTGAAGAAAGACTGATACAGAAAGCAGAGGTTGGAGACTGGGGTTCAGAAGGACTCTTACAGAGAACAGAGGTTGAAGACTATGGTACAAAAGAACTTTTGTAGAGAACAGGTTGGAGACTGGGGTGCAGAAGGAATGTTACAGAGAGCAGCGTTTGGAAACTGGGGTGCAGAAGGATGTTAAAGAGAGGAAAGTTTGGAGACTGAAGTGCAGAAGAAATTTTGCAGAGAGCAGACGTTGGAGACTTGGGTGCAAAAGGATCATTGCAGAGAGTAGATTATGGAGACTGGTGTATACAAGGACTGTTCTAGAGAGCAGAGGTTGGAGACTGTGGTGCAGAAGGACTGTTTAAGGGAGCAGTTGTTGAAGACTGATGTGCAGAAAAACTGTTACAGAGAGCAGTGTTTGGAGACTGGGGTACAGGACTGATACTGAGAGCAGAGGTTTCAGACTGGGGTGCAGAAGGACTGTTAAAGAGAGCAGAGTTTAGAGACTTGAATGCAGAAGGCCTGTTACAGAGAGGAGAGGTTGTAGCGTGGGGTGCAGAAGTCCTCTTACAGAGAACAGAGGTTGGAGACTGGGGTGCAGAAAGACTGTTGCAGAGTGCAGTGTTTGGAGACTGGGGTGCAGAAGGACTGTTGCAGAATGCAGAGGTTTGAGACTGGGGTGCGGAAGAAATGTTGCAGAGAACGGAGTTTGGAGACTTAGGTGCAGAAGGACCGTTGCTGAGAGCAGCGGTTGGAGACTGACGTGAAGAAGGATTGTTACAGAGAGAAAAGGTTGGAGACTGAGGTGCTGAAGAACTGTTACTGAGAGCAGAGGTTGGAGACTGGGGTGCAGATAAATCTTACAGAGAGCAGAGATTGGAGACTGGTGTGCAGAAGGACTGTTATAGAAAGCAGAGATTTGAGACTTGGGTGCAAAAGGACTGTTGTAGAGAGAAGAGGTTGAAGCTGAGGTGCAGAAAAACTGTTGCAGAGAGAAGAGGTTGTAGATGAGGTTCAGAAGGACTGTTACAGAGAGCAGAGTTTGGAGACTGGGGTGAATAAGGACTGATATAGAAAGCAGAGTTTGGAGACTGCGGTGCAGAAGGACCCTTACAGAGAACAGAAGTTGGAGATTGTGGTACAGAAGGACTTTTACAGAGAGCAGTGGTTGCACACTGCGGTGTAGAAGGACTATTGCAGACAACAGAGGTTGGAGACTGAGGTGTAGAAAGACCGTTGCAGAGAGCAGAGGTTGGAGACTGATGAGCAGAAGCATTGTTACAGAAAGCGAAGTTTGGAGACTGGGGTACAGAATGACTGTTTCAGAGAGCAGAGGTTGGAAACTGGGTGCAGAAGGATCTTCAAGAGAGCAGAGGTTGGAGACTAGGGTGCAGAAGAACTGTTGCAGAGTTCAGATGTTGGAGACTGGGGTGTAGAAGGATCGTTGCAGAGAGAATAGGTTGGATACTGGGTTGCTGAAGGCCTGTTACATAGAGCTGAGTTTGTAGACTGGGGTGCGGGAGGCCTGTTACAGAGAGCAGAGTTTGGAGACTGGGGAGCAAGTGGACTGTTTCAGAGAGCAGAGTTTGGATACTGGGTTGCAGAATGATATTATATAGAGCAGAGTTTGGAGACTGAGGTGCAGTAGGACTGTTACATAGAGCAGAGGTTGGAGACTGGGGTTCAGAAGGATACTTGCAGAGAGCAGAGTTTTAAAACAGAGGTGCAGAAGAACTGTTGAGAGTGTAGACGTTAAAGACTGTGTTGCAGAAGGACGGTTGCAGTGAGGAGATGTTGGAGGCTGGAGTGCAGAAGGACTCTTACAGAGAGCAGATGTTGGAGACTGAGGTGCAGAAGGACAGTTACAGACAGTAGAGTTTAAAGACAGAGGTGTAGAAGGACTGTTGCAGAACGCAGATTTTGGAGACTGAGGTGTAAAAGGACTGTTGCAGAGAGCAGTGGTTGGGGACTGGGATGAAGAAGGACTGTTGCAGAGAGCAGAGTTTGGAGACTGATGTGCAGAAGGACTGTTTCAGAAAGTAGAGTTATGAGACTGGGCTGAGGAAGGACTGATACAGAAAGGAGACTTTGGAAACTGGGGTGCATAAGGACCGTTACAGAGAGCAGAGGTTGGAGACTGCAGTACATAAGGACTGTTACAGAGAGTAGAGATTGGAGACTAGTGTACAGAAGGACTGTGGCAGAGAGCAGATGGTGGATACTGTGGTGCAGAAGGACTGTTGCAGAGAGCAGAGTTTGGAGAAAGGGGTGCAGAACAACTGTTGCAGATAACAGAGGTTGGAGAATTGGGTTCAGATGGACTGTCGCAGAGAACAGAGTTTGGAGACTGGGGTGCAGAAGGACCGTTGAAAAGAGCATAGGTGGGAGACTGGGTGGAGAAGGAATGTTACAGAGAGCAGAGTTTGGAAACTGAGGTGCAGAAGGATCTTACAGAGAGCAGAGTTTGGAGACTGGGGTGCAGGAGGAGTGTTGCAGAGAGAAGACGTTGGAGACTGGGGTGCAGAAGAATCATTGCAGAGAGAACAGGTTGAAGACTGGGGTGCAGAAGGATGGTTACAGAGAACAGAGGGTGGAGACTGGGGTGCAGAAAAATAATTGGAGAGGGCAGAGGTTAGAGACTGGGGTGCAGAAAAACTGATCCAGTAATCAGAGTTTGGAGACTGGGTTTTACAAGGATCTTTCCGAGAGCAGAGTTTGGAGATTGAGGTGCAGCAGGACTGTTAGAGAGCTCAGAGTTTGGAGACTGAGGTACAGAAGGATTGTTGCAGAGAGTAGAGGTGGAGACTGTGTTGCAGAAGGATCGATACAGAGAGCATAGGTTGGAGACTGGGGTGCAAAAGGTCTGTTAAAGAGAGCACAGGTTGGAGACTGGGGTGCAGAAAAAATTTTGCAGAGAGCACAGGTTGGAGACTGTGGTGCAGAAGGAGTGTTGCAGAGAGAAGAGGTCGGAGACTGTGGTGCAGAAGGACTGATATAGAAAGCAGAGTTTGGAGACTTGGGTGGAGAAGGACCCTTACAGAGAGCAGAGTTTGGAGACTGGGGTGTAGAAGGACTGTTACAGAGAGCAGAGTTTGGAGACAGGGTGGAGAAAAATTGTTACACAGAGGAGAGGTTGGGGATGGGGTGAAGAAGGCCTGTTACAGAAAGGAGAGGTTGGAGACTGAGGTGTAGAAGGACTGTTACAGAGAGCAGAGGTTTGAGACTGAGGTGTAGAAGGACTGTAAAAGAGAGCAGATGTTGGAGACTGGGGTGCAGAACGACTGATACAAAAAGAACAGTTTGGAGACTGGTGTGCACAATGACAGTTACAGAGAGCAAAGGTTGGAGACAGCAGTACAGAAGGACTGCTACAGAGAGCTGAGTTTGGAGACTGGGGTGGAGACGGACTGTTACAGAGAGAATATGTTGGAGAGTGGGGAGCAGAAGGACTGTTTCAGAGAGCGGAGGTTGGAGACTGAGGTGAAGAAGGACTGTTGCAGAAAACAGATATTGAAGATTGGGGTGCATAATGACCGTTGCAGAGAGCAGAGGTTGGAGACTGAGGTGCAGAAGGACTGTTGTAGAGAGCAGAGTGTGGAGACTGCGGTGCAGAAGTCGTGTTACAGAGAGCAGAGTTTGGAGACTCGGGTGCAGAAGGACAGTTACAGAGAGCAGAGGTTAAATACAGGGTTGCAGAAGGATCGTACAGAGAACAGAATTTGGAGATGGAGGTGCAGTTGGACTGTTACAGAAAGAAGAGGTTGGAAATTGGGGTGCAGAAGGATTGTTACAGAGATCAGAGTTTGAAGATTGCGGTATAGAAAAACTGTTACAGAGAGCCGAGGTTGGAGACTGGGGTGCAGAAAGAATGTTACAGAGAGCACAGGTTAGAGACTGAGGTGCAGAAGGATAGATACGAAGAGCACAGGTTTGAGACTGGGGTTCAGAAGGACTGATATAGAAAGCAGAGTTTGGAGACTGGTTGCAGAAGGCACGTTATGGAGAGCAGAGGTTGGAGACTCCGGTACAGAAAGACTGTTACACAGAGCAAATGTTGGAAACTCTGAAGTAGAAGTACTTTTGCAGAGGACAGACGTTGGAGACTGGGGTGCCACAGGACACTTGCTGAAAGCAAGAAAAAATGTTACAGAGAGCAGAGCTTGGAAATTGTTGTGCAGAAGGATCTTACAGATAGCAGAGGTTGGAGACTGTGGTGCAGAAGGACGGTTGCAGAGAGCAAAGTTTGGAACCTGAGGTGCAGAAGTCCTGTTACATAGAGCAGAGGTTGGAGACCGAGGTGCAGAAGGATTTTTATAGAGAGCAGAGTTTGGAGACTGGGGTGAAGAAGGACTTTTACAGAGAGCAGAGATTTGAGACTGGGATGCAGAAAGACTGTTGCAGAGAACAAAGGTTGGAGACTGGGGTGCCGAAGGTCTGTTGCAGAGAACAAAGGTTGGAGACTTGGGTGCAGAAGGACTGTTCCAGAGAGCAGAGGTTGGAGGCTGTGGTGAAGAAGGACACTTAGATAGAGCAGAAGTTGGAGATTGGGGTGCAGAAAAACTGTTATAGAGAGCAGTATTTGAAGACTGGGTTGCAGAAGGATCTTACAAAGAGCAGAGGTTGGAGACTGAAGTGCAGGTGGAGTGTTACAGAGAGCAGTGTTTGGAGACTGAGGTGCAGAAGGATTGTTACAGAGAGCAGAGGTTGGAGACTGAGTTTAAGAAAGACTTTTACAGAGAGCAGAGTTTGGAAATTTGGTTGCAGAAGGACCGTTACAGAGAGCAGAGGTTGGAGACTGCAGTATAGGACTGTTACCGAGAGCAGAGGTTAGAGACTGGGGTGCACAAGAACTCTTACATAGAGCACAGGTTAGAGACTGAGGTGCAGAAGGATAGATACAGAGAACAGAGGTTGGAGACTGGGGTTCAGACAGACTGATACAGAAAGCAGAGTTTGGAGACTGGGGTATAGAAGGACCGTTACAAAGATCAGAGGTTGGAGACTGCGGTACAGAAGGACTGCTACAGAGAGCAGATCTCGGAGACTGGGGAGCAGAAGGACTGTTGCAGAAGACAGATGTTTGAGACTCTGGTGAAGAAGGAATGTTACAGAGAGCAGAGTTTGGAAACTAGAGTGCAGAAAAATCTTACAAAGAAAAGAGGTTGGAGACTGTGTTGCAGAAGGACTGTTGCAGAGAGCAGACGTTGGTAACTGGGGTCCAGAATAATCGTTGCAGAGAGCACAGTTTTGAGACTGGGGTGCAGAAGGACTGTTCCAGAGAGCAGATGTTGAGGACGGGGGTCTAGAAGGACTGTGGCACAGAGCAGATTTTAGAGACTGGGGTGCAGAAGGACTTACACAGAGCAGAGGTTGGAGACTTAGGTGCAGAAGGACTGTTACAGAGAGCAGTGTTTGGAGACTGGGGTGCAGAGGACTGTTACAGAGAGCAGAGTTTGGAGCCTGGGGTTCAGATGGATCTTACAAAAGAGCAGAGTTTTGAGATTGGGGTGCAAAAGGACTGTTGCAGAGAGCAGATTCTGGAGACTGGGGTGGAGAAGAATTGTTGCAGAGACAAGAGGTTGGAGACTGGGGTGCAGAAGTCATGTTACAGAGAGCAGAGTTTGGAGACTGGGTGGCAGTAGTCATGTTACAGAGAGCAGAGTTTGGAGACTGTTGTGCAGAAGGACTGTTACAGAGTGCAGAGTTTAAAGACTGGGTTGTAGAAGGATCTTACAAAGAGCAGAGTTGGGAGAATGAGGTGCAGAAGGACTGTTACAGAGAGCAGAAGTAGGAGACTGTTGTGCACAAGGGTCCTTGCAGTGAGCAGACTTTTCAGAGTGAGGTGCAAAAGGACTGTTGCAGAGAGCAGATATTGGAGACTGGGGTGTAGAAGGACTTTTGCAGAGAGCAGAGGTTGGAGACTTCAGTGAAGAAGGATCGTTGCAGAGAGCAGAGGTTGGAGACCGGTTGGCAGAAGCACTGTTACAGAGAGCAGAGTTTAAAAACTGGGTTGCAGAAGGATCTTACAAAGAGCAGAGGTTGCAGACAGGGGTGCAGAAGGATTGTGACAGAGAGCAGAGCTTGGAGACTGTTGTCCAGAAGGACTCTTGCAGAGAGCAGACGTTGGAGACTGGGGTTCAGAAAGATCGTTGCAGAAAGCAGAGTTTGAGACTGAGGTGTTCAAGGACTGTTGCAGAGAGCAGATGTTGGAGACTGGGATGCAGACGGACTGTTGCAGAGAGCAGAGGTTGGAGAGTGGGGTTCAGAAAGACTGTTGCAGAGAGAAGAGTTTCGAGAATTAGGTGCAGAAAAACTGTTACAGAGAGCAGATTTTTGAGACTGGGGTGAAGAAGGACTGTTACAGAGAGCAGAGGTTGGAGACTGGGGTTAAGATGGATTATAAAAAGAGCAGATTTGGAGTCTGTGGTTCAAGAATACTGTTTCAGAGAGAAAAGGTTGGAGACTGGTGTGAAGAAGAATCGTTGCAGAGAAAAGTGTTTGGAGACTAGGGTGCAGAAGACCTGTTACAGAGAGCAGTGGTTGGAAACTGAGTTGCAGAAGTCCTGTTGCAGAGAGCAGAGGCTGGAGACTGTTGTGCAGAAGGACGATTACCGAGTGCAGAGTTCAAAGACTGGGTTGCAGAAGGATCTTACAGAGAGCAGTGTTGGGAGACTGAGGTGCAGAAGGTTCGTTGCATACAGCAGAGTTTTCCCACTGAAGTGCAGAATGACTGTTTCAGAGAGCAGATATTGGAGACTGGGGTGCAGAAGGACTGTTGCAGAAAGCAGACATTGCAGACTGGGGTTAAGAAGAATTGTTACAGAGAGCAGAGGTTGGAGACTGGTGTGCAGAAGGATTGTTACAGAGAGTAGAGTATGGAGACTGGGTTTTAGAAGGATGCTACAGAGAGCATAGGTTGGGGACTGAAGTGCAGAAGGAGTGTTACAGAGATTAGAGGTTGGAGACTGAGGTGCAGATGGATGGTTGCAGGGAACAGATTTTGGAGACTGAGGTGCAGAAGGATAGATACAGAGAACAGCGGTTGGAGACTGCGGTTCAGAAAGACTGATACAGAAAGCAGAGGTTGGAGATTCGGGTGTAGAAGGACCATTACAAAGAGCACAGGTTGGAGACTGCGGTACAGAAGGACCAGATGTTGGAGACTGGGGAGAAGAAGGACTGTTGCCGAGGACAGAGTTTGGAGACTGGGGTGGAGAAGGAATGTTACAGAGTGCAGAGTATGGAATCTGGAGTGCACAAGAATCTTACAAAGAGCAGAGGTTGGAGACTGTGGTGCAGAAGGACTGTTGAAGAGAGCAGACGTTGGAGACTGGGGTCCAGAAGGAGCGTTGCAGATAGCGGAGTTTGGAGACTGGGGTGCAGAAGGACTTTTGAGGAGAGCAGATGTTTTAGACTCGGGTGCAGAAGGACTGTTACAGAGAGCAGAGGTTGGAGACTGAGGTGCAGAAGGAGTGTTACGGAGAGCAGAGTTGGGATACTGAGGTGCAGAAGGACTGTTACAGAGAGTAGAGGTTGGAGACTGGGATGCAGAACGGTCGTTGCTGAGAGCAGAGTTTTCAGACTGAGGTGCAGAAGAACTGTTGCAGAGAGCAGATGTTGCAGACTGGGGTGCAGAAGGATTGTTACAGAGAGCAGAGGTTGGAGACTGGAGTGCATAAGTATCTTACAGAGAGCAGAGGTTCGAGACTAGGGTGCAGAAGCACTGTTGACAAGAGCAGAGTCTGGAGACTGGTTTGCAGAAGGGTCTTACAAAGAGCAGAGTTAGGAGACTGAGGTTCAGAAGGATCATTGCAGAGAGCACAGATTTCAGACTGAGTTGCAGAAGGACTGTTGCAGAGAGCAGATATTGAAGACTGGGATGCAGACTTTATAGAGTGCAGAGTTTAAAGATTGGGTTGCAGAAGGATTAAACAGAGAGCACAGTTGGGAGACTGAGGTGCAGAAGGACTGTTACAGAGAGCAGAGGTAGGAGACTTGGGTGCAGAAGGGTCGTTGCAGAGAGCAGAGGTAGGAGACTTGGGTGCAGAAGGGTCGTTGCAGAGAGCAGAGTTTTCAGACTGAGGTGCAGAATGACTGTTGCAGAGAGCAGATGTTGAAGACTGGGGTTTAGAAGGTCTGTTGCAGAGAGCAGATGTTGGTAACTAGGGTGCAGAAGGACTGTTACAGAGAGCAGATGTTGGATACAGGGGTGCAGAAGAATCTTACAGAGAGCAGAAGCTGGAGACTTAGGTGCAGAAGGACTGTTGCAGAGATCAGAGGTTGGAGACTGGGATGCAGTAGGATCATTGCAGAGAGAAGAGGTTGGTGACTGGGGTGCAGAAGGACTGCTGCTGAGAGTATTTGTTGAAGACGGGGGTGCAGAAGGATCGTGCAGAGAGCAGAGGTGTCAGACTGAGTTGCAGAAGGACTGTTACAGAGAGCAGAGGTTGGAGACTGAGGTGCAGAAGGAGTGTTACACAAAGTAGAGTTTGGAAATTGGGGTGCAGAAGGACTGTTACAGAGACCAGGATTTGGAGACTGCAGTATAGAAAAACTGTTACAGAGAGCAGAGTTTGGAGACTGGGGTGCAGAAGGAATGTTACAGAGAGAACAGGTTGGAGACTGAGGTGCAAAAGGATAGATACAGAGAACAGAGGTTTGATACTGGGCTTCAGAAGGACTGATACAGAAAGCAGAGTTTGGAGACTGGAGTCCAGAAAGACTGTTGCAGAGGACACAGGTTGGAGACTGGAGTGCCACAGGACACTTGCAGAAAGCAGAGGTTAAAGACTGGGTTGGAGAAGGAATGTTACAGAGAGCAGAGTTTGGAAACTTTAGTGCAGAAGAATCTTACAGAGGGCAGAGATTGGAGACTGTGTTGCAGAAGGACAGTTGCAGAGAGCAGATGTTGGAGACTGGGGTGCAGAAGGACTGTTGCAGACAGCAGAGGATGGAGACTGGGGTGCAGAAGAAGTGTTGCAGAGAGAAGAGGTTGGAGATTGGAGTGCAGAAGGACTTTTGCAGAGAGCAGCGGTTTGAGACTCAGGTGCAGAAGTCCTGTTACATAGAGCAGAGGTTGGAGACTTAGGTGCAGAAGGACTGTTGCAGAGAGCAGAGGCTGGAGACTGGGGTGCAGAAAGTTCGTTGCAGAGAGCATAGTTTTCAGACTGTGGTACAGAAGAACTGTTGCAGAGAGCAGATGTTGGAGACTGGATGCAGAAGGATTGTTACAGAGAGGAGAGGTTGGAGACTGGAGTGCATAAGGATCTTACAGAGAGCAGAGGTTGGAGACAAGGATGCAGAAAGACTTTTGCCGAGAGCAGAGGTTTGTGACTGTTGTGGAGAAGAATCATTTCAGAGAGAAGAGGTTGAAGACTGGGTTTCAGAAGCCCTGTTACAGAGAGCAGAGTTTTGAGACTGGGTTGCAGAATTCCTCTTACAGAGAGCCGAGGTTGGAAACTGTTGTTCAGAATGACTGTTACAGAGAGCAGAGTTTTGAGACTGGGATGCAGAAGCGTCTTACAGAGAGCAGAGGTAATAGACTGAGGTGCAGAATGATCGTTGCAGAGAGCAGAGTTTTCAGACTGAGTTGCAGAAGGACTGTTGCAGAGAGCAAATGTTGTAGACTGGGGTTCAGTAGTACTGTTTCAGAGAGCAGAGGTTGGAGACTGGTGTGAAGAAGGATCAGTGCAGAGAGCAGTGTTTGGAGACTGGTGTGCAGAAGGACTGTTACAGAGAGCAGAGTTTGTAGACTAGGTTGGAGAAGGTTCCTACATAGAGAAGAGGTTGGAGAATGAGGTGCAGAAGAACTGTTACAGAGAGTAGAGTTTTGAGACTGAGGTGAAGAAGGATTGTTACAGAGAGCAGAGGTTTGAGACTGGGTTGCAGAAGGAGTGTTGCAGAGAGCAGAGGTTGGAGACTGGGGTGAAGAAAAACTGTCGCAGAGAGTAGACTTTGGAGACTGTGGTGCAGAAGGACTGTTACAGAGAGCAGAGGTTGGAGACAGGGGTGCAGAAGGATCTTACAGAGAGCAGAATTTTGAGACTGAGGTACAGAAGGACTCTTGCAGAGATCAGAAATTGGAGACTGGGGTGCAGTAGGATCATTGCAAAGAGCAGAGGTTGGAGACTGGCATGCAGAAAACCCACTATAGAGAGCAGTGTTTTGAGACTGGCGTGCAGAAGGCCTGTTCCAGAGAGGAGAGTTTGGAGATTGGGGTGCAGAAGGACTTTTACTGAGAGCACAGTTTGGAGACTGGTTTGCTGAAGGAACTTACAGAGAGCAGAGTGTAGAGACTGAGGGGCACGTGGACTGTTACAGAGAGCAGTGGTTGGAGACTGGGGTGCAGAAGAATCTGGAGAGCAGAGGTTTCAGACTGAGGTGCAGAAGTACTGTTACAGAGAGCAGAGGTTGGAGACTGAGGTGTAGAAAGACTGTTACAGAGAGCAGAGTTTAGACATTGAGGAGCAAAAGGACTGTTACAGAAAGCAGAGGTTGGAAATTGGGGTGCAGAAGGACCGTTACAGAGAGCAGAGGTTGGAGACTGCGGTATAAAAGGACTGTTACAGAGAGCAGAGTTTGGAGACTGGAGTGCAGAAGGAGTGTTACAGAAAGCACAGGTTAAAGACTGAGGTGTAGACGGATAGATACAGAGAGCAGAGGTTGGAGACTGGGGTTCAGAAGAACTGATTAAAAAAGCAGAGGTTGGAGACTTGGTTGTAGAAGCACCGTTACAGAGAACAGAGTTTGGAGACAGCGGTACATAAGGAGTGTTACAGAGACCAGATGTTGGAGACTGGGGAGCAGAAGAAGTGTTACAGAGGACAGACGTTGGAGACTGGGGTGCCGCAGAACCCTTGCAGAAAGCAGAGGTTGGAGATTGCAGTGGAGAAGGAATGTTGGAGAGCAGATTTTGGAAACTGGAGACCAGAATAATCTTACAGAGAGCAGATTTTGGAGACTGTGGTACAGATGTACTGTTGTAGAAAACAGACGTTGGAGACTGGGGTCCAGAACGATCCTTGCAGAGAGCAGAGTTTGGAGCCTGGGGTGTAGAAGGACTGTTGCAGAGAGCAGATGTTGGAGACTGGGGTGCAGAAGGACTGTTGCAGAGAGAAGAGGTTGAAGACTGGAGTGCAGAAAGACTGTTGTAGAAAGCAGAGTTCGGAGACTGGGGAGCAGAAAGACTGTTGCCGAAAGCAGAGGTTGGAGACTGAGGTGCAGAAGGACTCAGAGAGAGCAGATGTTGGAGACTGGGGTGCAAAAGGACTGATGAAGAAAGCAGAGATTGGATTATGGGGTGTAGAAGACCGTTACAGAGAGCAGAGATTAGAGACTGCAGTACAGAAGGACTGTTGCAAAGAGCAGAGTTTGGAGCCTGGGGTGCAGAAGGACTGTTGCAGAGAGTAGATGTTGGAGACTGAGGTGCAAAAGTCCTTTTACATAGAACAGAAGTTGGAGACTGGGGTGCAGAAGGATTGGTGCAAGGAGTAGAGCTTGGAGACAGGGGTACAGATGGATCTTACAGAGAGAAGAAGTTGGAGACTGAGGTGCAGAAGGAGTGTTGCAGAGATCAGAGGTTGGAGACTGTCGTGCAGTAGGATCATTGCAGAGAGCAGAGGTTGGAGACTGTTGTGCAGAAGGATCGTTGCAGAGAGCAGAGGTTGCAGACTGGGGTGCAGAAGACCTGCTACAGAGAGCAGAGTTTGAAGACTGGTGTGCAGAATGCCTGTTACAGACAGAAGAGGTTGGAGACTGGGGTGCAGAAGGACTGTTATAGAGAGCAGAGTTTAGAGACTGGGTTGCTGAAAGATCTTACAGTGAGCAGAGGTTGTACAGTGAGGTGCAGGTTGACTGTTACAGAGAATAGTGGTTGAAGACTAAGTTACTGAAGGATCTTACAGAGAGTAGAAGTTGGAGACTGAAATGTAAAAAAACTGTTACAGAGCGCAGAGTTTGTAGACTGAGGTGCAGAAGGACTGTTACTATAAGCAGAGGTTGGAAATTCGGGTGCAGAAGGACCGTTACAGAGACCAGGATTTGGAGACTGCGGTATAGAAAAACTGTTACACAGAGCAGAGGTTGGAGACTGGGGTGCAGAAGGACTCAGAGAGAGCAGATGTTGGAGACTGGGGTGCAAAAGGACTGATGAAGAAAGCAGAGATTGGATTATGGGGTGTAGAAGACCGTTACAGAGAGCAGAGATTAGAGACTGCAGTACAGAAGGACTGTTGCAAAGAGCAGAGTTTGGAGACTGGTGCGCAGAAGGACTGTTGCAGAGAGTAGATGTTGGAGACTGAGGTGCAGAAGACCTTTTAAATAGAGCAGAAGTTGGAGACTGGGGTGCAGAAGGATCGTTGCACGGAGCAGAGCTTGGAGACAGGGGTGCAGAAGGATCTTACAGAGAGAAGAAGTTGGAGACTGAGGTGCAGAAGGAGTGTTGCAGAGATCAGAGGTTGGAGACTGTCGTGCAGTAGGATCATTGCAGAGAGCAGAGGTTGGAGACTGTTGTGCAGAAGGATCGTTGCAGAGAGCAGAGGTTGCAGACTGGGGTGCAGAAGACCTGCTACAGAGAGCAGAGTTTGAAGACTGGTGTGCAGAATGCCTGTTACAGATAGAAGAGGTTGGAGACTGGGGTGCAGAAGGACTGTTATAGAGAGCAGAGTTTAGAGACTGGGTTGCTGAAAGATCTTACAGTGAGCAGAGGTTGTACAGTGAGGTGCAGGTTGACTGTTACAGAGAATAGTGGTTGAAGACTAAGTTACTGAAGGATCTTACAGAGAGTAGAAGTTGGAGACTGAAATGTAAAAAAACTGTTACAGAGCGCAGAGTTTGTAGACTGAGGTGCAGAAGGACTGTTACTATAAGCAGAGGTTGGAAATTCGGGTGCAGAAGGACCGTTACAGAGACCAGGATTTGGAGACTGCGGTATAGAAAAACTGTTACACAGAGCAGAGGTTGGAGACTGGGGTGCAGAAGAAATGTTACAGAAAGAACAGGTTTTAAACTGAGGTGTAGAATATATATACAGAGAACAGAGGTTTGAGCCTGGGCTTCAGAAGGACTGATACAGAAAGAGTTTGGAGACTGGGTTGCAGAAGGACCTTTACGGAGAGCAGAGGCTGGAGACTGCGTTTCAGAAGGACTGTTTTAGAGAGCATATTTTGGAGACTGGGGAGCAGAAGGACTGTTGCAGAGGACAGAGTTTGGAGACTGGGAAGCCGCAGGACACTTGCAGAAAGCAGAGGTTAAAACTGGGTTTGAGAAGGAATGTTACAGAGTGTAGAGTTTGGAAACTGGAGTGCAGAAGAATCTTACACAGAGCAGAGTTTAGAGACTGTGGTGCAGAAAGACTGTTGCAGAGAGCAGAGGTTTGAGACTGGGGTGCAGAAGAATAGATACAGAGCGCAGAGGTTGGAGACTGGGGTGCAGAAGGACTGTTGCAGAGAGCACACGTTGGAGCCTGGGTTCCAGAAGGATCATTGCACAGAGCAGAATTTGGAGACTGGAGTTAGAAGGACTGTTGCTGAGAGCAGATGTTGGAGAATGGGGTGCAAAAGACTGTTGCAGAGAGCAGAGTTTGGAGAATGGTGTGCAGAAGGACTGTTGCAGAGAGCAGAGGTTTAAGACTGAGGTGCAGAAGGACTGTTACAGAGAGCAGAGGTTGAAGACTGGGGTGCAGAAGGACGGTTACAGAGTGCAAAGGTTGGAAACTGGGGTGCAGAAGGAAGGTTACAGATAGCAGAGGTTGGAGACTGGGGTGCAGAAGGACTGTTGCAGAGAGCAGAGGTTGTCAACTGTGGTTCAAAAGGACTGTTGCAGAGTGCAGAGGTTTGAGACGGTGTGCAGAAGAATTGTGGCAAAGAAAAGAATTTGGACTTAGGTGAGATGGTCTGTTACAGAGAGCACTGATTGGAGACTGGGTTGATGAAGCATCTTACAGAGAGCAGAGGTTGGAGACTGAGGTGCAGGGGGACTGTTACCGAGAGTAGTGGTTGGAGACTGGGGTGCAGAAGGATCCTGCAGAGAGCAGAATTTTCAGACTGAGGTGCAGAAAAACTGTTGCAGAAATCAGAGGTTGGAGACTGGGGTTCAGTAGGATCATTGCAGAGAGCAGAGGTTGGAGACTGGGGTGCAGAAGGCCCGTTACGGAGAGCAGAGTTTGGAGACTGCAGTACAGAAGCACTGTTATACAGAGCAGAGATTGGAGACTGTTGTGCAGAAGGACGGTTACAGAGTACAGAGTTTAAAGACTGGGTTGCAGAAGGATCTTACAGAGAGCAGAACTGGGAGACTGAGGTGCAGAAGGATGTTACAGACAGCAGAGGTAGGAGACGGGGTGCAGAAGGTTCGTTGCTGACAGCAGAGTTTTTAGACTGAGGTGCAGAAGGACTGTTGCAGAGAGCAGATTTTGGAGACTGGGGTGCAGAAGGCCTGCTACGGAGAGGAGAGCTTGGATACTCGGGTGCAGAAGGACTGTTATAGAGAGCAGAGTTTAGAGACTGGGTTGCTGAAGGATCTTACAGAGGGCAGAGGTTGGAGACTCAGGTGCAGTTGGACTGTTACAGAGAGCAGTGGTTGGAGACTGGGGTGCAGAGGATGGTGCAGAGAGCAGAGGATTCAGACTGAGTTTCAGAAGGACGGTTACATAGAGCAGAGGTTGGAGACTGAGTTTTAGAAGGACTGTTACAGAGAGCAGAGTTTGAAGACTCAGGTGCAGAAGGACTGTTACAGGTAGCAGAGTTTTGAATTTGGGGTGCAGAAAGACGGTTAAAGAGAGCAGAGTTTGGAGACTGCGGTATAGGACTTTTACTGAGAGAAGAGGTTGGAGACTGGGATGCAGAAGGACTCTTAGAGAGAGAAGAAGTTGGAGACTGGGGTGCAGATGGACAAATACAGAAAGCAGAGATTTGAGTCTGGGGTGCAGAAAGACCGTTACAGAGAGCAGATGTTGGAGACTGTAGTACAGAAGGACTGTTGCAGAGAGCAAAGTTTGGAGACTGGTGAGCATAAGGACTCTTACATAGAGCACAGGTTGGAGACTGAGGTGCAGCAGGATAGATACAGAGAACAGAGTATAGAGACGAGGTTAAAATTGACTGATACAGAAAAAAGAGGTTGGATACTGGGGTGTAGAAAGACTGTTACACAGAGCAGTTCTCGGAGACTGGGGAGCTGAATGACTGTTGCAGAGGACAGAGGTTGGAGACTGGGGTGGAGATGGAATGTTACAGAGAGCAGAGTTTGGAAACTGTAGTGCAGAAGTATCTTAAAAAGGGCAGAGGTTGAAGACTGTGGTGCAGAAGGACTGTTGCAGAGAGCAGACATGGATACTGTGGTTCAGAAGGATCATTGCAGAGAGCAGAGTTTGGAGACTAGGGTGCAGAAGGACTGTTGCAGAGAGCAGATGTTGGAAACTGGGGTGGAAAAGGAAAGTTGCGGAGAGCAGCGTTTGGAGACTGGGGTGCAGAAGGACTGTAACAGAGAGTAGAGGTTGGAGATTGGGGTTCACATGGATCTTACAGAGAGCAGAGTTTGGAGACTGGTGTGCAAAAGGACTGTTGCAGAGAGCAGATGTTGGAGACTTGGGTGGAGAAAAAACGTTGCAGAGAGAAGAGGTTGGCGACTGAGTTGCAGAAGGCCTTTTACAGAGAGCAGAGTTTGGAGACTGGGTTGCAGAAGTCCTGTTACAGAGAGCAGAGGTTGGAGACTGTTGTGCAGAAAGACTGTTACAGAATGCAGAGTTTGAAGACTGTGTTGCAGAGGGATTATAAAGAGAGCCGAGTTGGGAGACTGAGGTGAAGAAGAACTGTTACAGAGAGCAGAAATAGGAGACTGGGGTGCAGAAGGGTCGTTGCAGAGAGCAGAGTTTTCAGATTGAGGTGCAGAAGAACTGTTGCAGAGATCAGATGTTGGAGACTGGGGTGCAGAAGGTCTGTTGCAGAGAGAAGATGTTGGTAACTAGGGTGTAGAAGGACTGTTGTAGAGAGCAGAGGTTGGAGTCTGGGGTGCAGAAGGACTGTTGCAGAGAGCAGAGGTTTGAAACTGAGGTACCGAAGTCCTGTTACAGAGAGCACAGGTTGGAGACTCGGGTACAGATGGACTTTTACAGAGAGCAGAATTTGGGTACGGGGGTGTAGAAGGATCTTACAGAGAGCAGAATTTGGAGACTGAGGTGCAGAGGACTGTTGCAGAGATCAGAGTTTGGAGACTGGGGTGCAGTACGATCATTGTAGAGAGCACAGGTTGGAGACTGGGGTGCAGAAGAATCGTGCAGAGAGCAAGGTGTCAGACTGAGGTGCTGAAGGACTGTTACAGAGAGCAGAGGTTGGAGACTGAGGTGCAGAGGACTGTTGCAGAGATCAGAGTTTGGAGACTGGGGTGCAGTACGATCATTGTAGAGAGCACAGGTTGGAGACTGGGGTGCAGAAGAATCGTGCAGAGAGCAAGGTGTCAGACTGAGGTGCTGAAGGACTGTTACAGAGAGCAGAGGTTGGAGACTGAGGTGCAGAAGGACTGTTACAGAAAGCAGAGGTTGGAAATTGGAGTGCAGAAGGACTGTTACACAGACGAGAGTTTGGAGACTTCGGTATAGAAAAAGTGTTACAGGGAGCAGAGTTTGGAGACTGGGGTGCAGTTTTTCTGTTACTGAGAGAAGTGGTTGAAGATTGAGGTGCAGAAGGATCGTGTAGAGAGCAGAGGTGTCAGACTGAGGTTCCGAAGGACTGTTACAGAGAGCAGAGGTTCGGGACTGAGGTGTAGAAGAACTGTTAGAGAGAGCAGAATTTGAACACTGAGGTGAAGAAGGACTGTTACAGAAAGCAAAGTTTGGAAATTGGGGTGCAGAAGGACCGTTACAGCGACCAGAGTTTGGAGACTGTGGTATCGAAAAACTGTTACAGTGAGAAGAGGGTTCAGACTGGGGTGAAGAAGGAATGTTACAGAGAGCACAGGTTGGAGACTGCTGTACAGAAGGACTGTTACAGGAGAAGATGTTGGAGACTGGGGAGCAGAAGGACTGTTGAAGAGGACAGAGCTTGGAAACTGGGGTGCCGCAGGACACTTGCAGAAAGCAGAGGTTGAAAACTGGGGTGGAGAAGGAATGTTACAGAGAGCAGAGTTTGGAATCTGGAGTGCATAAAGGTCTTACAGAGAGCAGAGGTCGGAGACTGTGGTGCAGAAGGACTCTCAAGGAGAGCAGAGGTTGGAGACTGCGGTGCTGAAGGACTGTTGCAGAGAGCAGAGTTTGGAGAATGGGGTGGAGAAGGACTGTTGCAGAGAGCAGAGGTTGTAGACTGGAGTGCAAAAAGACTGTATCAGAGATCAGAGGTTGGAGACTGAGGTGCAGAAGGATTGTTACAGAGAACAGAATTTGGAGACTGGGGTGCAGAAAAACTGTTGCAGAGAGCAGAGGATGGAGACTGGGGAGCAGAAACACCGTTACAGAGAGCAGAAGTTGGAGACTGCAGTACAGAAAGACTGTTGCAGAGAGCAGTGTTTGGAGACTGCGGTGCAGAAGGACTGTTGCAGAGAGCAGAGATTAAAGACTGAGGTGCAGAATTTCTTTTACATCGAGAAGAGTTTGAAGACTGGGGTGCAGAAGGATCATTGCAAGGAGCAGAGCTTGGAGACAAGGGTGCAGAAGGATCTTACAGAGAGCAGAAGTTGGAGACTGAGGTGCAGAAGGACTGTTGCAGAAATCAGATGTTGGAGATTGGGGTGCAGTAGGATCATTGCAGATAGCAGTGGATGGAGAATGGGTTGCAGAAATATCGTTACAGAGAGCAGAGTTAGGAGACTGGCATTCAGAAGGCCTGTTACAGAGAGGACAGGTTGGAGACTAAGTGCAGAAGGACTGTAACTAAGAGCAGAGTTTGAAGACTGGGTTGCTGTAGGACCTTACAGAGAGCACAGGTTGGAGACTGAGGTGCAGGTGGACTGTTACAGAGAGCAGTGTTTGGATACTGGGGTGCAGAAGGATCGTGTAGAGAGCAGAGGTTTCAGACTGAGATGCAGAATAACTGTTACAGAGAGCAGAGGTTGGAGACTAAGGTGTAGAAGGACTGTTACAGAGAGCAGAGTTTGGAGACTCAGGTGCAAAAGGACTGTTACAGGAAGCAGAGTTTGGAAATTGGGGTGCAGAAGGACCGTTAAAGAGAGCAGAGGATGGAGAATGAGGTGCAGAAGGACTCTTACATAGAAAACAGGTTTAAGACTGAGGTGCAGAAGGATAGATACAGAGAACAGAGTTTGGAGACTGGGGTTCAGACAGACTGATACAGAAAGCAGAGGTTGAAGACTGGGGTGTAGAAGGACCGTTGCAAAGAGTAGAGATTGGAGACTGCAGTACAGAAGGACTGTTACGTAGAGCAGATCTCGGAATCTGGGGAGCAAAAGGACTGTTGCAGAGAGCAGATGTTGGTAACTAGGGTGCAGAAGGACTGTTGTAGAGAGCAGAGTTTGGAGACTGACATACGGAAGTGCTGTTACAGAGAGCAGAGGTCGGAGACTTGGGTGCAGAAGGACTCTTACAGAGAGCTGAGGTTGGATACAGGGCTGTAGAAGCATTTTATAGAGGTCAGAATTTGGCGACTGAGGTGCAGAATGACTGTTGCAGAGAGTAGAGTTTGGAGATTGAGGTGCAAAAGGCCTGTTAAAGAGAGTAGAGGTTGGAGAATGGGGTGCAGAAAAACTGTTTCAGAGAGCAGAGTTTTTAGACAAGGTTGCACAAGGATCTTACAGAGAGCAGTTTTTGTAGACCAAGGTGCAGCAGGACTTTTACAGAGAGCAGAGGTTGGAGACTAGAGTGCAGAAGGATCGTTGCAGAGAACAGAGTTTTCAGACTGAGGTGCAGAAGGACTTTTGCAGAGAGCACATATTTCAGACAGGGGTGCAGAAGGATCGATGCAGAGAGCAGAGGTTTGAGACAGGGGTGCAGAAGGATCGTTGTGGAGAGCAGAGATTGGAGACTGGGGTTCAGAAGAATTGTTAAAGAGAACAGACATTGGAGACTGGGGTGCAGAAGGCCTGTTACGGAGAGCAGAGTTTGGAGCAGGGGTGCAAAAGTACTTTTACAGTAAGTAAAGTTTGGAGAATGAGGTGCAGAAGGACCGATGCAGAGAGCAGAGTTTGGATACTGAGGTGCAGAAAGATTGTTATAGAGAGCGGAATTTGGAGACTGGGTTGCAGAGGGACTGCGGCAGAGAGAAGAGGCTGGACATGGGGTGTAGAAGGACCGTTACAGAGAGCAGATTTTGGAATCTGCACTACAGGAGGACTGTGACAGACAACAGAGTTTGGAGACTGGTGTGGAGATAGACTGTTTCAGAGTGCAGACCTTGGTTACTGGGGTGCAGAAGAACAGTTGCAGAGAGCAGAGTTTGGAGACTGGGGTGCAGAAGAACTGTCGCAGAGAGAAGAGGTTGGAGACTGAGGTGCAGAATGAATGTTGCAGAAATCAGAGGTTGGAAACTGTGGTGCAGAAGAATGATACAGAAAGAAGAGGTTGGGCCTGGGGTATAGAAGGACTGTTACAGAGAGCAGAGGTTGAAGACCAGGGAGCAGAAAGACTGTTACAAATAGCAGAGGGTGGCAACTGGGGAGCAGCAGGACTCTTACAGAGAGCAGAGGTTGGAGGCTGGGGTGCAGAAGGACTCTTACAGAAAGCAGAGTTTGGAGACTGGGGTGTAGAAGGACTGTTACAGAAAGCAGAGATTTGAGACTTGGGTGCAGAAGGACCGTTACAGAGAGCAGATTTTTGAGACTGCACTACAGGAGGACTGTTAAAGAGAGCAGAGGTTGGAAACTGGTGTGGAGAAAGACTATTTCAGAGTGCAGACCTTGGAGACTGGGGGGTAGAAGGACTGTTACAGCGAGCAGAGGTTGGAGACTGGAGAGCAGAAAGAATGTTACAGAGAGCAGATTTGAAAACTGGGGTGCAGAAGTATCTTACAGAGAGCACAGGTTGGAGGTTGGAGTGCAGAAGCACTGTTAGAGAGAGCCGATTTTGGAGACTGAGGTGCAGAAAGACCGTTACAGAAAGCAGATTTTGGAGACTGGGGTGCACAAAGATCGTTGCAGAGAGCATAGTTTTCAGACTAAGCTTCAGAAGAACTGTTGCAGAGAGCAGATGTTAGAGACTGGGGTGCAGAAGGACTTTTGCAGAGAGCAGAGGGTGGAGAATGGGGTGCAAAAGAATCGTTGCAGAGAGCAGAGATTGGAGACTGGGGTTCAGAAGAATTGTTAAAGAGAACAGACATTGGAGACTGGGGTGCAGAAGGCCTGTTACGGAGAGCAGAGTTTGGAGCAGGGGTGCAAAAGTACTTTTACAGTGAGTAAAGTTTGGAGAATGAGGTGCAGAAGGACCGTTGCAGAGAGCAGAGTTTGGATACTGAGGTGCAGAAGGATTGTTATAGAGAGCGGAATTTGGAGACTGGGTTGCAGAGGGACTGCGGCAGAGAGAAGAGGCTGGACATGGGGTGTAGAAGGACCGTTACAGAGAGCAGATTTTGGAATCTGCACTACAGGAGGACTGTGACAGACAACAGAGTTTGGAGACTGGTGTGGAGATAGACTGTTTCAGAGTGCAGACCTTGGTTACTGGGGTGCAGAAGAACAGTTGCAGAGAGCAGAGTTTGGAGACTGGGGTGCAGAAGAACTGTCGCAGAGAGCAGAGGTTGGAGACTGAGGTGCAGAATGAATGTTGCAGAAATCAGAGGTTGGAAACTGTGGTGCAGAAGAATGATACAGAAAGAAGAGGTTGGGCCTGGGGTATAGAAGGACTGTTACAGAGAGCAGAGGTTGAAGACCAGGGAGCAGAAAGACTGTTACAAATAGCAGAGGGTGGCAACTGGGGAGCAGCAGGACTCTTACAGAGAGCAGAGGTTGGAGGCTGGGGTGCAGAAGGACTCTTACAGAAAGCAGAGTTTGGAGACTGGGGTGTAGAAGGACTGTTACAGAAAGCAGAGATTTGAGACTTGGGTGCAGAAGGACCGTTACAGAGAGCAGATTTTTGAGACTGCACTACAGGAGGACTGTTAAAGAGAGCAGAGGTTGGAAACTGGTGTGGAGAAAGACTATTTCAGAGTGCAGACCTTGGAGACTGGGGGGTAGAAGGACTGTTACAGAGAGCAGAGGTTGGAGACTGGAGAGCAGAAAGAATGTTACAGAGAGCAGATTTGAAAACTGGGGTGCAGAAGTATCTTACAGAGAGCACAGGTTGGAGGTTGGAGTGCAGAAGCACTGTTAGAGAGAGCCGATTTTGGAGACTGAGGTGCAGAAAGACTGTTACAGAAAGCAGATTTTGGAGACTGGCGTGCACAAAGATCGTTGCAGAGAGCAGAGTTTTCAGACTGAGCTTCAGAAGGACTGTTGCAGAGAGCAGATGTTAGAGACTGGGGTGCAGAAGGACTTTTGCAGAGAGCAGAGGGTGGAGAATGGGGTGCAAAAGAATCGTTGCAGAGAGCAGAGGTTGGAGACTGGGGTGCAGATGTATTGTTACAGAGAGCAGAGGATGGAGACTGGGGTGCAGAAGGACCCTTACACAGAGCAGAGGTTGGAGACTGCGGGACAGAAGGACTGATACAGAGAGAAGAGATTGGAGACTGGGGAGCAGAAGAAATATTACAGAGAGCAGAGTTGTGAAACTGGGATGCAGAAGGATCTTACAGAGAGCAGAGGTTGGAGACTGAGGTGCAGAAAAACTATTACAGAAAGTAGAGTTCAAAGACTGGGGTGCACAAGGATCGTTGCAGAGCGCAGAGTTGTCTGACTGAGGTGCAGAAGAACTGTTGTAGGGAGCAGGTTTTGGAGACTGGGGTGCAGAACGACTTTTGCAGAGAGCAGAGTTTGGAGACTGGGGTGCAAAAAGATTGTTTTAGACAACAGAGATTGGAGACTGGGGTGCAGAAAGATTGTTACAGAGAGCAGAGTTTTGAGACTGTGGTGAAGAAGGACTATTGCAGAGATCAGAGTTTGATAACTGAGGTGAAGAAAGATTATTACAGAGAAAAGAAGTTGGAGCCTGGGGTGCAGTAGGACTGTTGCACAGAGCAGAATTTGGAGACGGGGTTTAGAAGGACTGTTGCAGAGAGCAGAGGTTGGAGACTGGGGTGCAGAAGGATCGTTGCAGAGAACAGAATTTTCAGACTGAGGTGCAGATTGACTGTTTCAGAGAGCAGAGGTTGGAGATATGGGTGCAAAAGGACTATTGCATAGAGCACATGTTGGATACTGGGGCGCTGAAGGATCATTGCAGAGAGCAGAAGTTGGAGACTGGGCTGCAGAAGGACTGTTGCAGAGAGCAGAAGTTGGAGACTGGTGTGCAGAAGGATCGTTGCAGATAGCAGAAGTTTGAGACTGGGGTGCCGAAGCACTGTTACAGAGAGTAGACTTTCGAAACTGAGGTGCAGATGGATTGTTGCAGAGAGCTGAGTTTGGAGACTGAGGTGCAAAAGGACTGTTACTGAGAGCAGAGATTGGAGACTGGGGTGCAGAAGGATCCTTGTAGAGAACAGAGTTTTCAGACTGACTTGCAGAAGAACTCCTAAAGAGAGCAGAGTTTATAGACAAAGTTGCACAAGGATCTTACTGAGAGCAGAGGTTGTAGAGCGAGGTGCAGCAAGACTGTTACAGAGAGCAGAGGATGGAGACTGGGGTGCAGAAGGATACTTGTAGAGAACAGAGTTTTCAGACTGATGTGCAGAAGGACTTTTGCAGAGAGTACACGTTGAAGACTGGGATGCAGAAGGTCTGTTGCATAGAGCAGATGTTGGACACTGGGGTGCAGAAGGATCATTGTAGAGAGCAAAATTTTGAGACTGGGGTGCAGAAGGATTTTTATAGAGAACAGAGTTTGGAGACTGGGGTGCAGAAGGCCTGTTACAGAGAGCAGAGTATGGAGAAGGTGTTCAGAAGTACTTTTACATAGAGTAGTTTTTGGAGACTGAGGTGCAAAAGGACCGTTGCAGAGAACAGAGGTTGGAGACTGCGGTGCAGAAGGATTGTGACATAGAACAGAGGTTGGAGACTGGGATGCAGAGTGACTGTTGTAGAGAGAAGAGGCTGGACACTGGGGTGTATAAGGACTGTTGCTGAG
This sequence comes from Ictidomys tridecemlineatus, assembly GCF_052094955.1. Taxonomy (NCBI): domain Eukaryota; kingdom Metazoa; phylum Chordata; class Mammalia; order Rodentia; family Sciuridae; genus Ictidomys; species Ictidomys tridecemlineatus. Next base: position 116,147 of record NW_027521683.1, on the reverse strand, counting down.
AGCACAGGTTTAGATTGGGGTGAAGAAGGACTGCTTCAGAGAGCAGAGGTTGGAGACTGGGTTACAGTAGGTCTGTTACAGAGGAAGAGATTGGAGATTTGGTGCAGAAGGACTGTTGCAGAGAGCAGATGTTGGAGACTGGGATGCAGAAGGACTGTTGCAGAGAGCAGAGTTTTTAGACTGAGGTGCAGAAGCACTGTTACAGAAAGCAGAGGTTGGAGAATGGGGTGCAAAAGGCCTTTTACAAAGAACAGAGGTTGGAGACTGTGGTGCAGAAAGACTGTTACAGAAAGCAGGGTTTGGAGATAGGGTTGCAGAAAGATCTTACAGATAGCAGAGTTTGGAGAATGAGGTACAGCAGGACTGTTACAGAGAGCAGATGTTGGACACTGGGGTGCAGAAGGATCGTTGGAGAGAACAGAGATTTCAGACTGAGGTGCAGAAGGACAGTTGCAGAGAGCAGAGTTTGGACACTGAGGTTCAGAAGGACTTTTATAGAGAACAGATTTTGGAGACTGGGGTGCAAAAGAACCATTACAGAGAGGAGATTTTGGATACTGCACTACTGGAGGACTGTTACAGAGAGCAGAGGTTGGAGACTTGTGTGGAGAAAGACTGTTGCAGAGAGCAGAGGTTGGAAAATGGGGTGGGGAAGGATCATTGTAGAGAGCAGAGTATTGGAACTGGTTTTCAGAAGGACTGTTACAGAGAACAGAGTTTTGAGAAGGTGTGCTGAAGGACTGTTACAGAGGGCAGAGTTTGGAGACTGGGTTGCAGAAGAATCTTACAAAGAGCAAACGTTGAAGACTGAGGTGCAGGAAGACTGTGACAGAGAGTACAGTTTAGAGACTGAGGTGCATAAGGACTGTTGCAGGGAGCAGAGTTTTGAGACTTGGGTGTAGAAGAACTGTTGCAGACAGCAGAGTTTGGAGACTGAGGTTCAGAAGGACTGTTACAGAGAGCAGAGATTGGAGACTGGGGTGCAGAAGGACCGTTACAGAGAGCAGATTTTGGAGACTGCACTACAGGAGGACTGTTACAGAGTGCAGAGGTTGGAGACTGGGGTGCAGAAGGACTGATACAGAAAGCAGAAGGTGGAGACTGGGGTGCAGAAGGACTCTTACATAGAGTAAAGTTTGGAGATTGCAGTACAGAAGGACTGTTTCAGAGTGCAGAGTTTTGAGACTGGGGTGCACAAGGATCATTGCAGAGAGCAGAGTTTTCAGACTGAGGTTCAGAAGGACTGTTGCAGAGAGTAGATGTTGGAGACTCGGGTGCAGAAGGACTTTTTCAGAGAGCAGATGTTGGAGACTTTGGTGCAAAAGGATTGTGGCAGGGAGAAAAGGTTGGATACTGAGGTGCTGAAGGACTCTTGCAGACAACAGAGGTTTGAGAATGGGGTGCAGAAGGACCATTGCAGAGAGCATAATTTGTAGACTGTGTTACAGAACGACAGTTACAGAGAGCAGAGGTTGGAGACTGTGGTACAGAAGGACTTTTACAGAGAGCAGGGGTTGGAGACTGGGGAGCAGAAGGACTGTTACAGAGAGCAGAGGTTGGAGACTGGGTACCAGAAGGAATGATACAGAGAGCAGAGTTTGGAAACCTGGGTGCAGAAGGATCTTACAGAGAGCAGAGTTTGGAGACAGGGGTGCAGAAAAACTTTTACGGATAGCAGAGGTTGGAGAATGACGTGCACAAAGACTGTTACAGAAAGCAGAGATTAGAAAATGGGGTGTACAAGGATCGTTGCAGAGAGCAGAGTTTTCACACTGAGGTGCAGAAGGACTGTTGCAGAGAGCAGAGCTTGGAGACTGGGGTTTAGAAGGACTGTTGCAGAGAGCAGAAGTTGGAGACTGGGTTGCAGAAGGCCTGTTACAGAGAGCAGAGTTTGGAGACTGGGGTGCAGAAGGACTGTTACAGAGAGCAGCGTTTGGAGAATGGGTTTTAGAAGGATCTTACAGAGAGCAGAGTTTGGAGACTGAGGTGAAAAAGGACTTTTACAGAGAGCAGAGTTTGGATACTGGGGTGCAGGAGGACTGTTACAGAGAGCAGAGGTTGGAGAAAGGGATGCAAAAGGATCTTTAAGAGAGCAGAGTCTGGAGACTGGGGTGCAGAAGGACTGTTGCAGAGATCAGAGGTGGGAGACTGAGGTGCAGAAGGATCGTTGCAGAGAGAAGAGGTTGGAGACTGGGTTGCAGAAGGACTGTTACAGAGAGCAGAGGTTCGAGATTGGGGTGCAGAAGAACTGTTACAAAGAGCAAAGGATTGAGACTGGGGTGCAGAAGGACTGTTAAGGAGAGCAGAGGTTGGAGACTCAGGTGCAGAAGGATTGGTAAAGAGAGGAGACATTGGAGACAGAGGAGTAGAAGGACTGTTACAGAGAGCAGAGGTTGCAAACTGGGGTGAAGAAGGATCATTGCAGAGAGCAGAGGTTGAAAACTGAAGTTCAGAAAGATCATTGCAGAGAGCAGAGGTTGGAGACTGAGGTGCAGAAGGATTGTTACAGAGAGAAGAGGTTGGAGACTGGGGTAAGAAAGACAGTTACAGAGAGCACAGTTTGGCGAGTGGTGTGCAGAGGAAATGTTGCAGTGAGCAGAGACAGGAGACTGTGGTACAGAAGTACTGTTACAAAAAGCAGAGGCTGGAGACTGGGGATCAGAAGGAATGTCACAAAGAGCAGAGTTTGAAAACTGGGGTGCAGAAAGATTTTACAAACAGCAGAGGCTGGAGACTGGGGTATAGAAGGACTGTCACAGAAAGCAGACGTTGGAGACTGAGGTGCAGAAGGACTTATACAGAGAGCACTGGTTGGAGATGGAGGTGCAGAATAACTGATACACAAAGAAGCATTTGGAAACTGGGGTGCAGAATGACCATTAGAGAGAGAAGAGGTTGGAGACTGCGGTACAGAAGGACTATTACAGAGAGCAGAGTTTGAAGCCTGGGGTGCAGAAGCACTGTTGGAGAGAACAGAGGTTGGAGACTGAGGTGCAGAAGGATCGTGGCATAGAGAAGTGTTTGGAGACTGGGGTGCATAAGTCCTGTTACAGAGCAGAGTTTGGAGACTGGGTTGCAGAAGACCTGTTACAGAGAGCAGAGGTTGGAGACTGGGGTGCATAAGGACCATTACAGAGAGCAGAGTTTTCACACTGAGGCTCACAAGGACTGTAACAGATAGCAGAGTTTGGAGTCTGATTTGCAGAAGGACTGTTACAGAAAGCAGAGTTTGGCAATTGGGGTTCAGAAGGACCGTTACAGAGAGAAGAGTTTGGAGACTGCGGTACAGAAGGACTGCTACAGAGAGCAGAGTTTGGAGACTGGGGTGCAGAGAGACAATTGCAGACAGCAGAGGTTGGAGCCTGTTGAGAAGAAGGATCGTTGCAGTGAGCAGATGTTGGAGACTGGGGTGCAGAAGGACCATTACAGAGAGCAACGTTTGGAAACTGAGGTGCAGAAGGACTTTTACAGAGAGCAGATGTTGGATACTGTGGTGCAGAAGGATTGTTACAGAGATCAGATGTTGGAGACTGGGATGCAGAAGGATCTTACAGAGAGCACAAATTGGAGACTGGAGTGCAAAAAGACTTTTGCAGAGAGCAGAGTTTGGATACTGAGATGCAGAAGGATCGTTGCAGAGAGAAGAGGTGGGAGACAGCGGTGCAGAAGGCCTGTTAGAGAGAACAGAGTTAGGAGACCGGGATGCAGAAGGCCTGTTACAGAGAGCAGAGGTTGGAGACTGGGGTGCAGAAGGCCTGTTACAGATAGCACAGTTTGAAGACTGGGGTGCAGAAGGATGGTTGCAGAGAGCAGAGGATTCAGAATGAGGTGCAGAAGGACTTTTACAGAGAGCAGAGTTTGGAGTCTGAGGTGTAGAACGACTGTTATAGAAACTAGAGGTTGGCAATTGGTGAGCAGAAGGACCATTACAAAGAGAAGAGGTTGGAGACTGTGATACAAAAGGACTGTTTCAGAGAGCAGAGTTTGGAGAATGGTAGAAGAAGAATCATTGCAGAGAGCAGATGTTTAAGACTGGGTTGCAGAAGTTCTGTTACAGAGAGCAGAGGTTGGAGATTGTGGTGCAGAAGCACTTCACAGAGAGGAGAGGTTGGAGACTGGGGTGCAGAAGGATTGTTACAGAGAGCAGAGTTTGGAGACTCGGGTGCAGAAGAACTGTTACAGAGAGCAGATGTTCGAGACTGGGGTGTAGAAGAACTGTTACAGAGAGCAGAGTTTGGAGACTGGGGTGCATAAGGCCTGTTACACAGAGCAGATGTTGCACACTGAGGTACAGAAGGACTGTTATAGAGAGCAGAGGTTAGAGACTGAGGTACAGAAGGATTGGTACAGAGAGCAAAGTTTGGAGACTCGGGTGAAGAAGGACTGTTATGGCGATCGGAGTTTGGAGACTGGGGTGCAGAAGGATCTTTCATAGAGCAGATGTTGGAGACTGCGATTCAGACGAACTGTTGCACAGAGCAGAGGTTTGAGACTGGGGTGCAGAAGGACTGTTACAAAGAGCAGAGTTTGGAGACAGGGTTGCAGAAGGATCTTACACAAAGCAGAGGTTTGAGACTGAGGTGGAACAGGACTGTTACAGAGAGCAGAGTTTGGAGACTGGGGTGCAGAAGGATGGTTGCAGAGAACCGAGTTTTCAGACTGAGGTGCAGAGGGACTGTTGGAAATTAGAGAGGTTGGAGACTGGGGTGCAGAAGGATTGTTGCAGAGAGCAGAATTGGGAGACTGAGGTGCAGAAGGACTGTTACAGAGAGCAGAGGTTGGAGACTGGGGTTCAGAAGGACTTATACAGAAAGCAGAGGTTGGAGCCTAGGGTGCAGAAGGACCGTTGCAGAAAGCAGAGTTCGGAGACTGCAATACAAGAGGACCTTTAAAGAGAGCAGAGGTTGGAGAATGGTTAATAGACGAATTGTTTCAGAGTGCAGATGTTGGAGACTGGGGTTTAGAAGAATTGTTGCAGAGAGCAGTGTTTGGAGACTGGGGTGCAGAAGAACTGTTGAAGAGAGAAGACGTTGGAGACTGAGGTGCAGAAAGAATGTTACAGAGAGCAAAGTTTGGAGTCTGGGGCGCAGAATTACTGATACAGAAAGCAGAGGTTGAGACTGGGGTGCAGAAGGACCGTTACAGAGAGTAGAGGTTGGAGACTGTGTTACAGAAGGACTGTTGCAGAGACCAGAGGTTAGAGAATGGGGTGCAGAAGGACTGTTACAGAGAGCAGAGGTTAGAGAATGGGGTGCACAAGTAAGGTTACATAATTCAGAGTTTGGAGACAGAGGTGCAGAAGGACTGTTACAGAGAGCAGCGGTTGGAAACCCTGGTTCAGAAGGACTTTCACAGAAAGCAGAGGTTTGAGACTGGGGTGCAGAAGGACCGTTACAGAGAGCACATGTTGAAGACTGGGGTGCATAAAGATCGTTGCAGAGAGCAGTGGTTGGAGACAGGGGTGACGAACAACGGTTGCAGAGAGCAGAGGTTGGAGACGGAGGTGCAGAAAAATAGTTACAGAGAGTAGAGTTTGGAGACTGGGGTGCAGAAAAATCGTTGAAAAGAGCAGAAGTTGATACTGAGTTGCAGAAAAATCATTGAAGACATCAGAGATGGAGACTGGGCTGCAGAAGGATCGTTACAGAGAGAAGAGGTGGGAGACTGCGGTGAAGAAGGACTGTTACCCAGAGCACAGGTTGGAGACTGGGGTGCAGAATGAATGTTTCAGAAAGCAGAGGTTGGAGACTGGGGTGCAGAAAGACTGTTGCAGAGAGCAGAGGTTGGACACTGAGATGCAGAAGGACTGTTACACAGAGCAGACGTTGGAGACTTGGGTGAAGAATTATGATACAGAAAGCAGAGGTGTGAGATTGGGGTGCAGAAAGACCGTTACAGAAAGTAGAGGTTGCAGACTGTCATGCAGAAGGACTGTTTAAGAGAGCAGAGTTTGGAGACTGAGGTGCATGAGTCCTGAAACAGAGAGCAGAGGTGTGAGACTGGGTTGCAGAAGGACTGTTATAGAGAGCAAAGTTTTGAGGCTGGTTTGCAGAAGGATCTTACAGAGAGCATTGGTTGGTGACTGTGTGGCAGGATGAATATTACAGAGAGTAGTTTTTGGAGACTGGGGTCCAGAAGGATCATGCAAAGAGCAGAGGTTTCAAACTAAGGTGCATCAGGACTGTTACAGAGGGCAGAGTTGGTGACTGAGGTACAGAAGGACTGTTACAGAAAGCAGAGGTTGGAAATTGGGGTAGAGAAACCGTTTACAGAGAGCAGAGGTTGGAGATTGCTGTATAGAAAGACTGTAACAGAGAGCAGAGTTTTGAGAATATGGAGCAGAAGGACTGTTACGGAGAGCAGAGGTTGGAGACTGGGGTGCAGAAGCATTGTTACAGAGACCAGAGGTTGTAGCCTGGGGTGCAAAATGACTGTTACACAGAGCAGAGGTTGAAGACCTGGGGTGTAGAAGATGTTGCAGAGAGCAGAATTTGGAGACTGAGGTGCAGAAGGACTGTTGAGGAGAGTAGACGTTGGAGACTGGGGTGCAGAAGGATCGTTGCAGAGAGCAGAGGTTGGAGACTGCAGTGAAAAAAGACTTTTGCAGAGAGCAGAGGTTGGAGACTGGGGTGCAGAAGGATTGTTACAGAGAGCAGAGGTTGGAGACTGGGGTGCAGAAGGACTGTTACACAGACCAGAGGTTGAAGACTGGGCTGTAGAAGAACTGTTTCAGAGAGCAGAATTTGGAGACTGAGGTGCAGAAGGACTGTTGAGGAGAGTAGACGTTGAAGACTGAGGTGCAGAAGGATCGTTGCAGAGAGCAGAGGTTGGAGACTGCGGTGCAAAAAGACTTTTGCAGAGAGCAGAGGTTGAAGACTGGGGTTCAGAAGGCCTGTACCAGAGAGCAGAGTGTGGAAAAGGGCTCTAGAATGACTGTTACAGATCACAGAGTTTGGAAAACTGGGTTAAAGAAAGGATCTAACAGAGAACAGATGTTGGGGACCCAGGTGCAGAAGGACTGTTACAGAGAGTACAGGTTGGAGACTGAGGTACAAAAGGATCGTAGCAGAGAACAGCGTTTTAAGACTGTGGTGCAGAAGGACTGTTGCAGAGACCACAGGTGGGAGACTGAGGTGCAAAAGGACTGTTGCAGAGAGCAGAGGTTGGAGGCTGGGGTGTAGAAGACTTCTTATAGAGAACAGACTTTGGAGACTGGGTGCAAAAGGCCTATTACAAAGAGGAGAGTTGGAGAAGGTGTGCAGAAGGACTGTTAGAGTGGGCAGAGTTGGGAGAGTGGGTTGCAAAGGATCTTACAGAGAGCAGATTTTGGAGACTGAGGTGTAGGATGATCGTTGCAGAGAGAAGAGTTTGGAGACTGGGGTGCAGAAGTCCTGTTACAGAAAGCAGAGTTCGGAGACTGGGGTGCAGAAGGCCTGTTAAAGAGAGCAGAGGTAGAAGACTGGCGTGCAAAAGGACTGTTATAGAGAGCAGAGTTAGGAGACTGGGTGGTAAAATGATCTTACAGAGAGCAGAGTTTGGAGACTGATGTGAAGGAGGACTGTTACAGAGAGCAGTGGTTGGAGACTGGGGTTCAGAAGGATCCTGCATAGAGAAGAGGTTTCAGACTGAGGTGTAGATCGAGTGTTACAGAGAGCAGAGGTTCGAGACTGAGGTGCAGAAAGACTGTTAAAGGGACCAAATTTTGGAGACTGTGTTGGCAGAAGGATCTTATATAGAGCAGAGTTTGGAGACTGAGGTGCAGAAGGACTGTTACAGAGAGCAGATGTTTGAAGTCTTGGGTGCTGGATGATTGTTGC